>NW_027142838.1:0-27676 GCF_026170545.1 Melanerpes formicivorus
AACCTATCTTTTTCTGGCATCTGCTTCCAAGTAACAGTAGTCTTGTTTTGAAATACTAGGCTGGAGTTTCACCCTCCTAGCCAAAGGAATCACAGAATCACAGAATCTCCAAGGTTGGGAAGAGACCTCAAGGATCATCAAATCCAACCGGCCACCACAGACCTCTTGACTAAACCATGGCACCAAGTGCCACATCCAATCCCCTCTTGAACATCTCCAGGGATGAGGACTCCACCACCTCCCTGGGCAGCACACTCCAATGGCTAACAACTCTCTCTGTGAAGAACTTCCTGCTCCCCTCCAGCCTAAACCTCCCCTGGTGCAGCTTGAGACTGTGTCCTCTTGTTCTGGTGCTGGTTGTCTGGGAGAAGAGACCAACTCCCTCCTGGCTACAACCTCCCTTCAGGTAGTTGTAGACAGCAATGAGGTCTCCCCTGAGCCTCCTCTTCTCCAGGCTAAACAACCCCAGCTCCCTCAGCCTCTCCTCACAGGGCTGTGCTCAAGGCCTCTCCCCAGCCTCGTTGCCCTTCTCTGGACATGTTCAGTGTCTCAATGTCCTTCTTAAACTGAGGGGCCCAGAACTGGACACAGAATTGCTTGTTCTGCTTCCTGTGATGAGGAGTCATTCAGCTGTCATTGTAATTCTCAGCCACTGAAGGTTGGTCTCTGTTTCTGCACACAATCATAGAACTGTTTTGGCTGGAAAAGCCCTGTGAGGAGAGGGCTGAGGGAGCTGGGGTTGCTTAGCCTGGAGAAGAGGAGGCTCAGGGGTGACCTTCTTGCTCTCTACAATTACCTGAAGCGAGGTTGTAGCCAGGTGGGGGTTGGTCTCTTCTCCCAGGCAACCAGCACCAAACCAAGAAGACACAGGCTCAAGCTGTGCCAGGGAGAAGCTTAGGTTTGAACTTAGAATGAAGTTCTTCACAGAGAGAGGCATTGCCCCTGGGAATGTGCTGCCTGGTGAGGTGGTGGTGTTGATGTCCCTGAAGGTGTTTAAGAGAAGCCTGCACTAGGCACTTAGTGCCATGATCTGGTTGGGTGATCCATTGGAATTGATGATTCTCCCAGGCAGCCAGTACCAGAACAAGAGGACACTGTTTCAGGTTGCACCAGGGGAGGTTTAGGTTGGATGTTAGGAAGAAGTTCTATACAGAGAGAGTGATTGCCCATTGGAATGGGCTGCCCGGGGAGGTGGTGGAGTCACCATCATTGGAGGTGTTCAGGAGGAGACTTAATGGCGTACTTGGTGCCATGGTTTAGTTGATTAGGTGGTGTTGGATTGGTTGATGGGTTGGACACGATGATCTTGAAGGTCTCTTCCAACCTGGTTAATTCTATTCTATTCTATTCTATTCTATTCTATTCTATTCTATTGTATTCTATTCTATTCTATTCTATTCTATTCTATTCTAGCCTTCCATTCCATTCCATTCCATTCCATTCCATTCCATTCCATTCCATCTTGCAGGTCTCTTCCAACCTGGCTGATTGTGTGATCCTGTAATTGTGCCTTGCCCAAGGCTACACAACTTCAATTTGGAGCTCAGTGCAATTATTTGTGGGAGCTGGCCCTGCTTAGCTGTTGAGATCTCATCTAATCTCTGCTGGAATTACTCCTGGCTGGTTTGTGTTGGTTCTTTTTATGTATATGCATAGGCACATTTCTTTCTTTTCTTCTGAGGAAAGACCTTGGGTAAGGAGTTCACAATGTCCCTGCCAGCCTTGTGCTTCCCTTCAGTAACTTCTCTGGGCTTGACTGCTGGTGAAAAACTGCCTCCTAAGGAAAATCTTCTTCCCTTCCTTTTATGGGAGGAAACTGTGTGGTGTCAGGAACAAGGAAGAAAATCAACCTGAATTTGTGATTAATCTGATTCCCAGTTTGTCTAATGTTACTAAATGTTGATTAAATGAGGGTATTTGTGTGTGTTTGTTTAGTACAAGGGAAATTATTCCCTGTAGCTTGTAGCTGCCCTTTTTTCTTCCAGATATAATTGCTGAAGCAATGGATTGTTCAGACCTTTTCTCTGTTCAGCCCACTTAAACAATAAATTAGAGATATGGCTGCACAGAAGTAAACCAATCCTTCAGTAAATCTTTGTTAAAGCCATTACAAGAATAGACTAAGAGGAAGTTCTTCAGGCTACTATATATGAGACTGCTGCTGTGAGGCCAATAATTATTCATGAGGTAGGACACTGTGCCTTGGGAGCAAGCTTTTCTGCAACTGCTTTTATCTGGAAGTCATCATCAGACACAGGAAAGTTAATCTGTATTGGGCAGATCGTGGGTGAAATAGGTGGTTGAGGCCCCGTCCCTGGAGGTGTTTAAGCCCAGGCTGGATGAGGCTCTGGCCAGGCTGATGTAGTGTGGGGTGTCCTTGCCCATGGCAGGGGGGTTGGAACTAGATGATCCTTGTGGTCCCTTCCAACCCTGACTGATACTATGATACTATGAAACCTTACAGGATGCAATAGAGGAGGCTCAGGGGAGGCCTTATTGCCATCTACAACTACCTGAAGGGAGGTTGTAGCCAGGTGGGGGGTTGGTCTCTTCTCCCAGGCAACCAGCACCAGAACAAGATGACACAGTCTCAAGCTGTGCCAGGGGAAGTTTAAACTGGAGGTGAGGGGAAAGTTCTTCCCAGAAAGAGTAATTGACCACTGGAATGTGCTGCCCAGGGAGGTGGTGGAGTCCCCATCCCTGGAGGTGTTCAAAAAGGCATTGGATGTGGCACTTGGAGCCATGGTTTAGTAGTCATGAGGTGTTGGGTGACAGGCTGGACTTGATGATCTCTGAGCTCTTTTCCAACCTTATTGATTCTATGATTCTATGATTCTATTGTATGAAATATGAAATATTCAACAGCCAGCTGGACAGGAGCCAGGGTGCCCAGGTGGCCAAGAAAGCCACCAGCATCCTGGCCTGGATCAGCAATAGTGTGGCCAGCAGGACCAGGACAGGGATTGTCCCTTTGGACTCAGCACTGATGAGGCCACACCTTGAGTACTGGGTTCACTTTTGAGGCTCTCACTGCAGGAACAACAGTGAGGGGCTGGAGTGTGTCCAGAGAAGGGCAACAAAGCTGGTGAAGGGTCTGCAGAACAGAGCTGTTGAGGAGAAGCTGAGGGACTTGTAAAGCCTGGAGAAAAGGAGAGGAAGAGGGCAGTCCTCATTGCTCTCTACAGCTCACTGAAAGGAGGTTGTAGCCTTGGGGGTCTTGGTCTCTTCTCCCTAGTAATAAGTGATAGGACAAGAGGAAATGCCCTCAGGTTGCAGCAGGGGAGGTTTAGGTTGGACATGAGAAGAAACTTCTTGACTGAAAAGGTTCTCAAAGACTGGAGTAGGTTCCTCTGGGAGGTGGCTGAATCCCCACCCCTGGAGGTGTTTCAAAGAGGCAGTGATGTGGTGCTGAGAGCCATGGGTTAGCACCAGCCTTGGCAGAGTTAGGCAACTGCTGGCCTCCTCAGTGATCTGAAAGGTCTTTTCCATGCAGACCACTTCTATGACTCTTTGATTTTCCATGTCTGTCAAGGGGTGAGCAGCCATAAATGTGACAGCATCACTGAGAACAACCAGGGCTCCTTCTGCCCTTGTAATCCCCACATGTATTGGCTAGGACTGATGATGTGCTGTGATTTCTCATTCACAAGGCTCTTTCAGGAGCAGCCACTAAGGCCAGAGCTGTGATTCGTACTTGCAGGGGGGGTGTGGTAATAGAATAGAATAGAATAGAATAGAATAGAATAGAATAGAATAGAATAGAATAGAATAGAATGGAATGGAATAGAATAGAATAGAATAGAATAGAATGGAATGGAATGGAATGGAATAGAATAGACCAGGTTGGAAGAGACCTTCAAGATCATCGTGTCCAACCTATCATCCAACACCACCCAACCAACTAAACTATGCAAATAGCAGCAATTAGAAAACCCCACTTCAGCACATGCATTTTACTGGGCCCAGTGAAGGAAAACCAAATCAAACCAAGCCAATCCTTTCAAGTGTTCAACCTATGGTGGATGCAGAGCAGCAGGCACTACTCTTGCTGTGGTGTCTGTGCTTATACAGAGCAAGGCGACAGTCAAGATGGTTCATTCAAGCTCCACTGAGAGCAGCTAATCAGCCACACATCATCTGAAGTGCTCTGTCTTCCCAATAGAAGTGGAAGGGATCCAACTAAGAGTGGAGGAAGCTCTGCTGAGCTTTCCTTAATAAGTGGATAGTAGAAGGAAGTAACATATGGAGCTGGAGTCTACTGCCAATGAAGAAAAATAGCAGCAAAGAAGAATTCTGATTTCTTGAAGAGCTTGGAAGTGACCCAAAATGCAGTCTTCAGGAACTTAATTTGTGAAACAGAGGCAGGCACAGGGTCCTGCTTTAGGACTAAAAAAGGAGGAGGTCACTAATCACCTGAGGTTCATTTCAACCTTATCTTTTTCCTGGTGACAAGTCTTCAGGTCAGTGATTAGCTGTACAGGACACTATGGAAGGAAGGAACTGTTCCATTGCCACCACGGTGTTCCAATGGCTACAGCAAGTTGTATCATGCTTCTGGGGTGAGCATAAAAGTACATGCTTTGGTTTACTGCATTCTGGTGAAGGCACCAGTGCCTCAGAAGCTCCAAAAGGTGCTTTCATGGACAGATAGCCTTTGGATTTAGCAGGTCCTGCACTTGGGTCACAACAACCCCAAGCAATGGTACAGGCTTGGAACAGTGCGGCTGGAAAGCTGCCTAGTAGAAAGGGACCTGGGGGTGCTAATGGACAAGCAGCTGAATAGGAGCCAGCAGTGTGCCCAGGGGGCCAAGAAAGCCAAAGGCATCCTGGCTGGGATCAGCAATGCTGGGTCCAGCAGGAGCAGGGAGGGGATTTTCCCCTGGGACTCAGATCTGGGGAGGCCACACCTTGAGTATTGTGTCCAGTTTCTGGGCACCTCAATCCAAGAGAGATGTGGAGGTGCTGGAGCCAGGGCAGGGGAGGGCAAGGAAGCTGGGAAGGGCCTGGAGAATAAATCTGATGAAGAGCAACTGAAGGAGCTGGGGATGGTTAGTTTGAAGAAGAGGAGGCTGAGGGGAGACCTCATTGCTGTCTACAACTACTTGAAAGGAGGTTGTGGAGAGATTGATGCTGGTCTCTTCTCACAGGTAATTAGTGACAGAAGAAGAGGGAATGGCCTCAAGCTGCAGCTGGGTAGGTTTAGACTGGACAGTAGGAAAAAAATTTCCCAGCCAGATGGTCAGGGATTGGAATGTGCTGCCCAGGGAGGTGGTGGAACCACCAAGCCTGGATGTGTTTTCAAGGTGATTTGAATGTGGTGCTTGGGAATATGGTTTAGAGGTGACCCTTGTAGAGTAGGGTTCTGGATTGGTCTTGGTGATCCTGAGAGTCTTTTCCAACCTGAATGTTTCTGTGATGCTGTTGGGGCATGGAACTCATAGTCACTAAAAATACTGTGTTCAAACTCCCATGATCTGGACATCTCCTTGCACCCAGCCAGGACGACATTGATCAAGTAGGAATGTGTCAGGATGAGGCAAGGAAGGATGTAATGTGGGAAGGATATGATCATTAGATCTCATGAGATCCCAGCTGGAGTACTGCACCCAGTTCTGGGGCCCTCATGGAGGCCATGAAGATGATCTGAGGGCTGGAGCACCTCCTCTATGGAAACAGGTTCAGAGAGTCAGGGCTGTTCAATCTGGAGAAGGATCTGAGGAGACTTTAGAGCAGCCTTCCAGTACTTGAAGAGGGCTACAGGAGAGCTGGGGGAGAGACTTTTTACAAGGGCTTGGAGTGATAGAATGAGAGAGAATAGAGTGAAGCTTGAGAGGGGAGATAAAGACTGGAAATGAGGAAGAAATTCCTGACAGTGAGGGTGGTGAGACACTAGAACAGGCTGCCAAGGAAAGCTGTGGGTGTCCTCTTCCTGGAGGTGTTCAAGTCCAGCTTGGATGAGGCCTTGAGCATGCTGGGCTAGTGGAAGCTGCCCCCTGCCCACACCAGAGGGGTTGAAACTTCCTTCCAACTCAAACTACTCTACGATTCTCTGATTGAATATTTGATAAAATAATTGAATTCTCTGTGATGTACCACAGACAGAACCCAGTGCTGCCCAGACCTGCTGCACCCAACATCAAATCTCAGCTTCAGTTTTCCTCTCTGCAGCACAGGGATGAAATTATTTTTTTCAGGATATTTTTTTCTCAGAAAATCAACTTTTAAACATGTTATAAAACGACCACCAACAAAAAGCAGCAACACAACCAGCTTCCCAATAACGCTGGGCAGCACAGAGTCATTAATTGCCTAAAGAAATTGATAGGTGAAACTGAAAAAAACAACCAATAATAAACCACCAAGCAAATAAGAGGGTGTTAGGAAAACTAGAATTAACCAGGTTGGAAAAGACCTCAGAGATCATCCAGTCCAACCTCTCACCCAACACCATCTAATCAACTAAACCATGGCACCATGTACCTCATCCAGGCTCTTCTTAAACACCTCCAGAGATGGTGACTCCACCACCTCCCTGGGCAGCACATTTCCATGGCCAATCTCTCTTGCTGGGAAGAACTTTCTCCTCACCTCCAGCCTAAACTTCCCCTGGTGCAGCTTGAGACTGTGTCCTCTTGTTCTGGTGCTGCTTGCCTGGGAGAAGAGACTAACCCCCACCTGGCTACAACCTCCCATCAGGTATCTGTAGAGAGCAAGAAGGTCTCCCCTGAGACTCCTCTTCTCCAGGCTAAGCAACCCCAGCTCCCTCTGCCTCTCCTCACAGGGCTGTGCTTCCAGACCCCTCCCCAGCCTTGTTGCCCTTCTCTGGACACCTTCCAGCATCTCAACATCTTTCCTAAACTGAGGGGCCCAGAACTGGACACAGGCCTCCAGGTGTTGTCATTATTAATGGGGCTTCTCAGAGGTATCTTTGCTTAGCAATTGATGTGTGCCAATAAAGGTTAATGAAAATAGCAGGCAATCATGATCAGATTGAATGGGCTGTGTACTGATCTCATGCACTTGCATGAGAACCTAAAAAGCATACGACTGGAGGTTGACAACTGAAAGGAGGGTATTTTTAGCTAGACTCAGGAGAACTTTTTTCCACTCAATTAATTTCTGCATAATTGGGAGATGAAATATTTGCCTTTCTTCCCATCATCCCTACAGGAGGAATGAGGCATCATAACAATGTTCTGGACACAAAAATGAGTGTATGAAATGTTGAGAGTCTTTCAGGAAAGCCAGCAGGTTGAGAGAGGGGATTCTCCACCTCCACACTGCTCTGGTGAGACTCCACCTGCAGCACTGTGTCCAGTTCTGGAGCCTTTGCTACAAGAAGGAGGTGCTGGAAGGTGTCCAGAGAAGGGTCAATAGGATAAGCAGAGGGCTGAAGCTGCTCTGCTATGAGAACAGACTGAGAGAGGTGGGGTTGTTCAGTCTGGAGAAGAGAAGGCTCTGAGGAGAACTTATTGTGGCCTTGTTAGCCATTGGAATGTGCTGCCCAGGGTGGTATCATAGTATCAGTCAGGGTTGGAAGGGACCACAAGGATCATCTAGTTCCAACCCCCCTGCCATGGGCAGGGACACCCCACACTAGATCAGCCTGGCCAGAGCCTCATCCAGCCTGGGCTTAAACACCTCCAGGGACAGGGCCCCAACCACCTCCCTGGACAACCCATTCCAGGGCTTCACCACTCTCATGGGGAAGAACTTCCTCCTCACCTCCAGCCTCAATCTCCCCACCTCCAGCTTCATTCCATTCCCCCTAGTCCTAGCACTCCCTGAGATCCTGAGCAGTCCCTCCCCAGCCTTCTTGGAGCCCCCTTCAGATCCTGGAAGGCCACAATGAGGTCACCTGGGAGCCTTCTCTTCTCCAGACTGAACAGCCCCAACTCCTTCAGTCTGTCCTCATAGGAGGTTGTGGAGTCACCATCCCTGGAGGTGTTCAAGAGGGGATTGGATGTGGCACTTGGTGCCATGGTTTAGTCATGAGGTCTGTGGTGACAGGTTGGACTTGATGATCTTTGAGGTCTCTTCCAACCTTGGTGATTCTGTGATTCTTCTTTAACATAAATTGAGGACATACATCAGGTGAGATGCTGGTCTCCTTTTATTTATCAAGGTTATATATTTCAGTCTGGTTTAATTGTCATCATAGTGGTTACTAAACTGTGGCAGCACAGAGTAGGCTATGTCCCACCCTGACAGCCAGATTAAACTTGCAAATATTTGGGAAATGGTGGCTAGAGGTTGCAATATTGTTTACTCTGAAAGAAGAGTGAAGTTATTGGTGCCTGTAACACCAGAGCAACTTGAGGTTAGAAGCAGTGTAACCTAGGGGATTACTTTTTCCTCTGCTTGACACTTACCCAGAACCAATATCATTATGCACTGGAGATAAGAGTTAAACTGTGCAGCCTGAAAGAGATCTGGGGCTTTTGCCAGCCAGAGAGCTGTGTTAAGCTCTCTGTTTGTCCCAGTTTTAGCTCCAGTGGTAACAAGTGTCATAGGGCTGTCATGGATTTGTGTTGGCAAGGCTTTAGTAAGGATGTTTAGCCTGGAGAAGAGGAGGCTCAGGGGAGACCTTCTTGCTCTCTACAGCTACCTGAAGGGAGGTTGTAGCCAGGTAGCTTTTCTAGCTTTTGATAAACTATTGCAGTCTGCATAAGTTAACATAGGGACCTGGGGGTACGGGTTGACAGTTGGATGAACAGGAGCCATCAGTGTGCTCAGGTGGCCAAGAAGGCCAAGGGCATCCTGGCCTGCATCAGGAACAGTGTGGCCAGCAGGAGCAGGGAAGTCATTGTGCCCTGTGCTCAGCACTGCTGAGGCCACACCTTGAGTCCTGTGTCCAGTTCTGGGCTCCTCAATTTAGGAAAGATGTTGAGTTGCTGGAAGTGTCCAGTGAAGGGCAACAAAGCTGGGAAGGGGTCTGGAGCACAGCCCTGTGAGGAGAGACTGAGGGAGCTGGGGTTGCTTAGCCTGGAGAAGAGGAGGCTCTGTAGCCAGGTGGGGGTTGATCTCTTCTGCCAGGCAACCAGCTCAGAACAAGAGGACACAGTCTCAAGCTGCACCAGGGGAGGTTTAGGCTGGAGGTGAGGAGAAAGGTCTTCCCAGAAAGAGTTGTTGACCATTGGAATGTGCTGCCCAGGGAGGTGGGGGAGTCCCTGTCTCTGGAGGTGTTCAAAACAGGCTTGGATGTGGTGCTTGAAGCCATGGTTTAGTAATCATGAGGTGTTGGGTGACAGGTTGGACTTGATGAGGTCTTTTTCAACCTTATCAATTCTATGATTCTATGTTATTCTGTCAAGGGAAGACTTTCTGTCATGGTGGCACCTTCTCCCTGAGGACCTGATGAAGTGGGTCCAGAGAGGGCCATGAAAATGATCAGGGGGCTGGAGCAGCTCTGCTACAAGCACAGGCTGAGAGAGCTGGGGGTGTTTGGCCTGGAGAAGAGAAAGCTCCAGCGACACCTAATAGCATCCTGGCAGTACCTTAAGAGGGCTACAAGAAGGCTGCAGAGGGACTGTTTGCAAGGCCTGCAGGGACAGGACTAGGGACAATGGTTTGAAATGAGAGAATAGCAGATTTAGACTGGATGTTAGGAACAAGTTCTGCACCATGAGGGTGGTGGAACACTGGAAGTGGTTGCCCAGGGAGGTGGTTGAGGCCCCATCCCTGGAGATATTCAAGATGAGGCTGGACAGAACTCTGGGCAACCTGATCCAGTTGAGGATGTCCCTGCTGAGTGCAGAGGAGTTTGGACTGGATGAGCTTTGGAGGTCTCTTCTGTGATTAGGATCGAGTTGTAAATGGAGGATACTTGCTGTAGAACCAAGTCAATAAATCCTTCCCCAGATCTGTGGCTTTGGCTTTCCTTTTTTGTTTGGGGTTGGATTTTTTTCCATGGCCTTTCTCCATCATTATTTCCTTTACAGCCACATTTCTCTTTAATTTCATGGGGCTTGGGTAGCTCTCTGCAGGCAGATAAAAGGAACTGAACATTTCATGTACAATGCTGTATAAAGGCCAACAAATTTTCCTTCTGTCTGAATGGTGAATGGGGCTGTGCTGTCCCTAGGGCAGAGCAAAATATGCTGAGCCAAATTCAATTGCTGGAAACGAGGAACATTCATTTTTGCCCACAAAATTGGTGCAGAATAGGAAAATGAAGAGGGAATATCAGAGAGCACCCAAACCACTTTTGTGTTATCACTGAAACACATCTAAGACTTTCACAACTTAGAAATAAAAAGAAAGGCAAAGACAAGGAGAACAACCAGAGAAACAAACTACCTGAAGTCTTTTCTGACTGGAATTGCTCATTCAGTGTCTCTCTTAAGGACCCTACAAACCCTGCTGCAATTTGATTGAATGCCCATAGCTGGGTGCGTTGTAATCTCCTCACAGGTTTACAGGAGGTGGTTTATGGCTGTGTTGCTGTGAAACAATGTCCAGCAAACAAAAACCACACTGCATCCTAATGAATTCCCTCTGAAGGCTGGAAATAACACTCTGAGCTTTATACTGCTGCACCATGCAAAACACTTTGTGGTCAGGGCAGAGCTGCGCCTCCTCAAGTGAAGTATTACAGAAGGAAAAATGAAGGCAGAAATAGGTAGAAAGAGTTCTTTGGTGCTTGTCATTAATGAAGGGCCACGAGGATGAGCAAAAGGCTGGAGCTCCTCTCCTGTGAGGACAGGCTGAGAGAGTTGGGGCTGTTCAGTCTGGAGAGGAGAAGGCTCTGAGGAGACCTAGTTGTGGCCTTCCAGGATCTGAAGGGGGTGACAAGAAAGCTGGGGAGGGAGTTTTGAGGGTGTCAGGGAGTGAAAAAAGTAGGGGGGATGAAAAAAAACTAGAAATGGGTAGATTCAGATTGGATGTGAGGAAGAAGTTGTTCCCCATGAGGGTGGTGAGAGCCTGGCACAGGCTGCCCAGGGAGGTGGTGGAAGCCTCATCCCTGGAGGTGTTTTCAGCCAGGCTGGCTGTGGCTGTGAGCAACCTGCTGCAGTGTGAGGTTGGACTTGATGATCTTTGAGGTCTCTTCCAGCCTTGGTGATTCTGTGATTCTGTGTCCTTGCTCTTGGCAGTGGGGTGGAACTGGATGATGCTTGAGGTCCCTTGCAACCCTTGAGGAACTCAAATTGCACCAGGGGAGGTTTAGGCTGGACATTAGAAGAAATTTCTTGACTGAAAGGTTTCTCAACCACTGGAACAGGCTGCCCAGGGAGGTGGTTGAATCCCCATTGAAACACCTCCAGTGTTTCAAAGAAGCAGAGATGTGGTGCTGAGGGACATGGTTGAGCCTTGGTATCATAGTATCATAGTATCAGTCAGGGTTGGAAGGGACCACAAGGATCATCCAGTTCCAACCCCCCTGCCATGGGCAGGGACACCCCACACTAGATCAGCCTGGCCACAGCCTCATCCAGCCTGGCCTTAAACACCTCCAGGGACAGGGCCTCAACCACCTCCCTGGACAACCCATTCCAGGGCTTCTCCACTCTCATGGGGAAGAACTTCCTCCTCACCTCCAGCCTCAATCTCCCCACCTCCAGCTTCATTCCATTCCCCCTAGTCCTAGCACTAGCTGAGATCCTGAGCAGTCCCTCCCCAGCCTTCTTGGAGCCCCCTTCAGATCCTGGAAGGCCACAATGAGGTCACCTGGGAGCCTTCTCTTCTCCAGACTGAACAGCCCTAACTCCTTCGGTCTGTCCTCACAGCAGAGGTGCTCCAGCCCTCTGCTCATCCTCCTGGCCCTTCTCTGGACACCTTCCAGCACCTCCAGATCCCTCTTGCAATAGGGGCTCCAGAACTGGTCACAGTACTCCAGGTGGGGTCTCAGCAGAGCTGAGCAGAGGGGGAGAATCACCTCCCTTGCCCTGCTGGCCACACTTCTCCAGCTGCAGCCCAGGATCTGATTGGCTTTCTGGGCTGCAAGTAGAATTGGAGAGTGGCTGGACTCAGTGATCTGGAAGGTCTTTTCCAACCAAAGCAATTCTCTCTTTCTATGATTCTATTGCAAGTAAAGTAAATGCCTTTTCCTGGGCCCCAACTGAACTAGGTTTTCTTCCTTTAAAAATATAAGCTCTAAGCTCTTGCAGGCAGTGTGGTTCCATAGGCATGGAGAAATTTAGTCAGTTACTCATGGAAGAAAATAACGTGGGCCCATAAACCTGGTGTGCTGTGAGGTTTACAGGTGTGACATGCTGCAGACTCTTTACAAGCAGCCTGTGAAATATTAGTTTGTCCTCCTTTTAAAGTTCATTACATCTAAAAAAAGATAAGGGTGATGATGTCAGATAATTGAGGCAGGCAGAGTAATAGCTCACATTAGTCTGGGGGAAGATGCTTCTACCACTAAGGTGCACCTGCTCCCCTTGGGAACTGCTGGGTGCAGCTGGGGAAAGGGCAACCAGCACTGAAGACGGTATCAAGGGGCTCAGTGTCACCAGTTGGGGATCAAAGGGTGAAAGGTTAATGTAATTAGAATAATTTGCCAAATTTAAAGCATTGTATGACTGTGCTGTGCTGGCTTGGAGAATATGACACAATCATAGAATCATAGAATCAATAAGGTTGGAAAAGACCTCAGAGATCATCAAGTTCAACCTATCACCCAACACCTCATGACTAACTAAACCATGGCTCCAAGCACCACATCCAATCCCCTCTCGAGCACCTCCAGGGACAGTGACTCCACCACCTCCCTGGGTAGCACATTCCAATGGGCAATCTGTCTCTCTGTGAAGAACTTCTTTCTGAGATCAAACATTAACTTGGCCAACTGGGCACACTGCTGGCTCATGTTCAGGCAGCTGTCAATCAGCACCCCCAGGTCCCTCTCCATTTGGGAGCTCTCCAGCCACTCTGACCCCAGCCTGTAGCTCTGCATGGGATTGCTGTGGCCAAAGTTCAGCTCCTCACACTTGGACTTGTTGAATGCCATCCTGTTGGACTCTGCCCATCTGTCCAGTCTGTCGAGGTCCCTCTGCAGAGCCCTTCCACCCTCTAACTGACCAACATCTGCTCCCAGCTTGGTGTCATCTGCAAACTTGCTGATGACTGACTCAATGACCTCATCCAGATCATCAGTGAAGGTATTAAAGAGGATGGAGCCCAGCACTGATCCCTGGGGGACGCCACTGGTGACTGGCCACCAGCTGGCTGTGGCACCATTCACCACCACTCTCTGGGCTCAGCCTCCAGCCAGTTCCTAACCCAGCACAGAGTGTAGTGGTCCAAGCCATGGGCTGACAGCTTAGCCAGCAGTTTGCTGTGGGGGACGGTGTCAAAGGCCTTGCTGAAGTCCAGGTAGACCACATCCACAGGCCTCCCCACATCCACCAGACGGGTCACCTGATCATAGAAGGAGATCAGGTTGGAGAGGCAGGACCTGCCCTTCCTAAATCCATGCTGGCTGGACCTGAGCCCTTGGCCATCCTTCAGGTGCGCAGTTATTGCTGCCAGGATAATCTGCTCCATCACTTTCCCTGGCACTGTGGTCAGGCTGACTGGCCTGGAGTTTCCAGGTTCCTCCATGAGACCCTTCTTGTGGATGGGGATCACATTGGCCAGTTCCCATATCAAACCATCCATCCCTTTTCTCTTTAATGTAGTCACCAAGATGTTTTGGGGTATCAGGTCTTGAAAGAGACTCAGAGAGCTTTCAAATAAAGATATTTGGAAGGTCTTTTCTCACACAGAAGCTCCTGTGTCATCTTAGGATAATGCTCTGACTTGCCAGCCATGTCTAGGAATTACTTGTTATGCATGACTTTGCATTTCATTGTATGATACATGCCAGCTGGGGACAAAAATATGTTTAAATGTATTATTCAATATTTATAATGGCTATTAATACTTGGAGATTCAATAAATAATTCTGCTTTGCATCTAATTAGCTTGTGTTCTGCATAAGAGGAGTCAGTAAATTCAAGGCAGAGGATACCATGAGCATGGGCAGGGTGTGTGGTGGCTTTTCTAGCTGTTGATAAACTATTGCAGTCTGCATAAGGGAACATAGGGACCTGGGGGGTACTGGTTGACAGTTGGCTGAACATGAGCCAGCAGTATGCCCAGGGGGCCAAGAAGGCCAATGGCATCCTGGCCTGCATCAAGAACAGTGTGGCCAGCAGGAGCAGGGAAGTCATTGTGCCCAGTGCTCAGCACTGCTTAGGCCACACCTTGAGTCCTGTGCCCAGTTCTGGGCTCCTTAGTTGAGGAAAGATGTTGAGTTGCTGGAAGGTGTCCAGAGAAGGGCAAGAAAGCTGGGGAGGGGTCTGGAGCACATCCCTGTGAGGAGAGGCTGAGGGAGCTGGGGTTGCTTAGCCTGGAGAAGAGGAGGCTCAGGGGAGACCTTCTTGCTCTCTCCAACTCCCTGAAGGGAGGTTGTAGCCAGGTGGGGGTTGGTCTCTTCTCCCATGCAGCCAACACCAGAACAAGAGGACACAGTCTCAAGCTGCACCAGGGGAGGTTTAGGCTGGATGTTAGGAAGAAGTTCTTCATAGAAAGAGTAATTGGCCATTGGAATGTGCTGCCCAGGGAGGTGGTGGAGTCACCATCCCTGGAGGTGTTTAAAAAGAGATTGGATGGGGTGCTTGGTGCCATAGTTTAGTTGATTAGCTGGTTTTGGATGATAGGTTGGACTTGATGATTGCAAAAGTCTCTTCCAACCTGGCTAATTCTGTATTCTGTCTCTTGAGAGCTGGAAGGGTTGGAGGATTCAGCTGGTTTGGGGTATGTACCTGAATTAAGAGTAGTTGCAGGCATCTTCAGTTCACAAACCTTGGGAAGCTCTATCATTCATGGTATCATCCAGGCACAATGCTGCATGCACTGCATTTCCTTATCTGAGTTTTACAGGGAGGGAGGACAAAGGATGTGACTTTGCTGTCAGCCAAGCCTCCTCAATCCCCAGTGATTCCAAGGGGGAAGAATGCAGAGCTGTGCTCGAGGAATCAAAGTTACAAAAGGCCTCCAGGCTGGATATTTATTTTTTTTCCATGTGTTTATGGCCTGCTGTTTATGAGGCACTTTGGAGATTCTGTCCCCAGTTGTTGGTTGTAAAACACTTTTAGTGTATCTCATTTAAAGGATTTGCCTACAGGAATGTGTCCAGCTTTTAATAAAGGAAAGACTGAGGTTGGGTTTCTCAGCTGCTTTCTATGCTCCTAACCACAACAATATATTTTTGATGTTTTCATCTTTTTGTTTTGTTTTTCTCTCACCAAGTCAGACCTTCTGCATGACCCTAGGAAAATACCCATGGAGAGCTTCTCAATACGGAACAGTGTCAACTGAAGCAAGGTTTTTGTTTCAGTCCCACATCCAGGCTGATTTCATAGAATCATAGAATCAACCAGGTTGGAAAAGACCTCAGAGATCATCAAATCCAACCTACTACCTAATACCTAAAACTCCCTGACAAGTGAGAAGACTTAGTATTCCTGTGACAAGGGCTGTGAAACACTGCTGCCTTCAGAGGTGAGGAGTGGCTGCTGAGGGAAGCGGAGTTGTTCAGCCTGGAGAAAGAGTGGCTGAAGGGAGACCTGATTGCTCTCTACAACTCCCCAAAAGGAGGTTGCAACCAGGTGGGAGTTGGTCTCTTCTCCCTAGTAACAAGAGGGAATGCATTCAGTTGCACCGGGGAGGTTTAGGTTGAAGATTAGGAAAGCTTCCTTTGCTGCAAGAATGGTCAGGGATTGGCACAGGCTGCCCAGGGAGGTGGTGGAGTCCCCATCACTGGAGGTGATTTTAACAAGCAGACATGGCACTTTGGGACATGGCTTAGTGGGCATAGAATCATAGAATCAATAAGGTTGGAAGAGACCTCAAGTATCATCAAGTCCATCCTATTACCTAACACCTCCTGACAACTAAACCATGGCTCCAAGTGACACATCCAATCCCCTCTTGAACACCTCCAGAGCTGGGGACTCCACCACCTCCCTGGGCAGCACATTCCAATGGCCAATCTCTCTTTCTGGGAATAACTTTCTCCTCACCTCCATCCTAAACTTCCCCTGCTGCTGGAGACTGTGTCCTCTTGTTCTGGTGCTGGTTGCCTGGGAGAAGAGACAAACCCCCACCTGGCTCCAACCTCCCTTCAGGGAGTTGTAGATAGCAAGAAGGTCTCCCCTGAGCCTCCTCTTCTCCAGGCTAAGCAACCCCAGCTCCCTCAGCCTCTCCTCACAGGGCTGTGCTCCAGACCCCTCCCCAGCCTTGTTGCCCTTCTCTGGACACATTCAAGTGTCTCAATGTCTTTCTTCAGTATCATTTCCAAACAGTAGGAAAATATCTTTCAGCATCATCTGTTTGATGGGAGAAATGAGTAGGGAGAGAGAACAGATCTATTCATCAAGAGACTGAGGAGAAAAATGATTGCATTATTTAATTGATTTTTTTTTTCCATGGGGGACTCCTTAATTCCTAAAATTGAATAATAAGGAGAAGAAATTGCTATTGATGGAGATTGTATTTCTGTCTGTATTTGATGGAATGTTCTTAGCCATTTTGCAGAAATGCCTTTTACTAGCCCTAGGAGACTCTGGAAGCTAAAATAGTGTCTGTAATGCTTAAATACAGCACTTAGCTGCATCTATTTAGTGCTGCTTAAATGAAGATTGCAGACTGTCTGTACTTTAAGCCTCACTACCTTCCACTCTGATGTGGTAGATAAATACCCCTGGACCTGGAGTCATAAAATCATCGTCATAGAATTATTTCAATTGGAAAAAAACCTCCCAAGATCCAACTGTGAACCCAACCCCACCATGGCCACTAAATCATGTCCCAAAGTGCCATGGCCACAGGTTTCTGGAACACCTCCAGACGTGGTGACTCCAAACTTAGAGGATCGTTAAGGTTGGAAAAGACCTCTAAGATCATCAAGTCCAACCATCAACCCAACACCACCACCACACCCACCAAACCATATTCTGAAGGGGCATGTCTAAGCATGTTTTGAACACCTCCAGGGATGGTGATTCCAGCACCGCCCTGGGCAGTCTGTTCCAATCCCTGACCACTCTTGCAGCAAAGAGATACTTCCTAATCTCCAACCTAACCCTCCCCTGGCACAATTTCAGGCCATTTCCTCTTGTTCTGTCACCTGATACAAGGGAGAAGAGGCCAGCCCCCACCAGGCTCCAGCCTCAGTTAAGGAGTTGTGGAGAACACTAGGAAGGGATGCCTCTCAACTAGCCTTGGGTACTCAAGTATTCATCCAAGCTGGCCTTGAACACATCCAGGGAGGAGGCATCCACAACCTCCATGGGCAACCTGTTCCATGGGAGCAGTTCATGAAGACCTGCAGCTGGTGGAAAGGATACACAGGGGAGAGGTTTGTGGAGGACTGTCTCCACAGTGGAACAGGGGAAGGTGTGAGGAGTCATCTCTGCACTGAGCTAAAACCAAGATCTTTAATGGTGCAATATAACAAAAATCAGACCAAAAATAGCATTCAAGTTGAACTCAAATCTCTCCTGGATATTTGTCCTGAGGTAGATAGGGCTGCTTAAGGACAAGTATTGAAATGCAGCTGGCAGAGCTCATGGTAGCAGTATGCAAATTATCAGATCACTGATTAATTATTCTATTTATTTATATATTAATACATATTTTACATATATTTATTGTCTAGATAATTATTTTCTGTATAATTATACATAATAATATGTATTTTATAGATATAATAATAATAATATTGGTACAATGTATTTATATGTATGAGTAATATATAATATATACACTATATGGCAATGTAATATATAATAGATGCAATACATAATATGTATAATGTATACTATAATAATATCTAATATGTTTATTATCTATAATGTATCTATGATATCCATAAAATTCACTGCATATTATGAGTAATATATCACACACATAATATATATTAATATATCTCCAGAGGGACCTTGACAAGCTGGATAGAAGGACAGAGGCCAACAGGATGGCATTCAACAAGTCCAAGTGCCAGGTGCTGCACTTTGGCCACAGCAACCCCAGGCAGTGCTACAGGCTGGGGACACAGTGGCTGAGAGCAGCCAGGCAGAAGGGGACCTGAGGGTACTAGTTGACAGCAGCTGAACAGGAGCCAGCAGTGTGCCCAGGTGGCCAAGAAGGTCAATGGCATCCTGGGCTTGCATCAGCAATACCGTGGCAGCAAGAGCATGGAGGTCATTGTGCCCTGTGCTCAACACTGGTTAGGCCACACCCTGAGTCCTGTGACCAGTTCTGGGCTCCTCAATTTAAGAAGGACGTTGAGAGACTTGAAGGTGTCCAGAGAAGGGCAACAAAGCTGGGGAGGGGTCTGGAGCAAAGCCCTGTGAGGAGAGGCTGAGGGAGCTGAGGTTGTTTAGCTGGAGAAGAGGAGGCTCAGGGGAGACCTTCTTGCTGTCTTCAACTCCCTGAAGGGAGGTTGTAGCCAGGTAGGGGTTGGTCTCTTCTCCCAGGCAATCAGCACCAGAACATGAGGACACAGTCTCAAGCTGCACCAGGGGAGGTTTAAGCTGGAGGTGAGGAGAAAGTTCTTCCCAGAAAGAGTAATTGGCCATTGGAATGTGCTACCCAGGGAGGTGGTGGAGTCACCATCCCTGGAGGTGTTCAAAAAGGGATTGGATGTAGCAACTGAAGCCATGGTTTAGTTAGTCATGAGGTGTTGGGTGAGGGGGGTTGGAACTGGATGATCCTTGAGGTCCCTTCTAACCCTGACTATTCTATGATTCGATGATAAAAGCAACTTTTGCTTCTGTTTTTACTCTTGTTAGACTGTAAGCCTCAAGCTCCTGGGACTTCAGCTCCTGGAGCATGCTTGCATGTGCTTTGTTAGCAGCAGGGTTTGCTGCCTGGAGGAGCACTCCAAATACCTCTGACAGGGGGTTATTTCTTTTTTTTATTTTTCCCTTGGTATTCTAAGTTTAAAAGTTCAAGGTTCTGCTCTGGGTGCAGAGAGGTCAGCTGGAGGCATGACTCATTCTAAATATTTCTTTTGAGGTTATTGCTGTTCAGGTGGAATTCATCAGGCCCCTGGAAAATGTTCTTGTCTACAAATTCTTCCCGCTGCATTGTATTGCTCTGCACAATGCTAAATGTCTTGATTTGCATTTGCATGAGCTGATTGAACCCTTGTTCTCCTTGGCATGCCTAAGGGTTGCATTTTATCCTCCCTTTCTTTTTCCCTTTCTTGATTTCCACGGTAGTTCTCAGTTGCTGTTGCTTTCAGAGCCATTGTTGCCTGGGCTTAATTTTCAAGTCGTCTCACAGAAATTTTCCATAACATCTTTCTCTATTGTCCCTGGGAATTCTGATTGAAAAAAAACCCCAAGAGCATGTTGCCTGTGTTTTCTTTCCTCCTCATTACTCTGCTCACCTCCTGAAATCTCGACTTGCATCTTCTGATGGAGGCGGGAGGAAATGATGTCTTCACGTAGAAAATTACTCCATGCAGTAGCTACAGATTTGGGGTCATTCTTTTCCCACCTTTCAAGGAAAAAAGAAGACAAAGGAGGGGAAAACATCAAAGAAACTCACATTTTTATCAAATTATGTTCTAGGCAAAAAAAATTCAGTGCCACCATTATCCTCATCTGTGTGGGAGAGTTCAGAATGGAATGGCATTCACCACGTCCAAGTGCCGAGTGCTGCACTTTGGCCACGACAAACCCATGCAGAGCTACAGGCTGGGGTCAGAGTGGCTGAGAGCTGCCAAACAGAGAGGGACCTGGGGGTGCTGATTGACAGCTGCCTGAACATGAGCCAGCAGTGTGCCCAGGTGGCCAAGAAGGCCAATGGCATTCTGGCCTGCATTAGGAATAGGAGAAAGTTCTTCCCAGAGAGAGTAATTGGCCATTATAATGTGCTACCCAGGGAGGTGGTGGAGTCCCCATCCCTGGAGGTGTTCAAGAGGGGATTGGATGTGGCACTTGGTGCCATGGTTTAGTCATGAGGTCTGTGGTGACAGGTTGGACTCGAAGATCTTTGAGGTCTCTTCCAACCTTAGTGATTGTTATCTCTAGTTATGGGGAACATGCCCACCAATGAAATTAGTTTAGACCTGTCTTGTTTATAAAATATTCGGCCATGGTGTCCCTTTGTTAAAGGCACCGCCTCAAACGGTCACAGTGATACCGTGATACTGTGAATAAAGGGTCTTCATTTTTTTACCTCAGCAGTTATTCCAATTGATTTTGGCCACTTTATCCATGAGGAGGATCAAACCAGAAGTCTACCATTTCAAGGCCATTCACTCTAGAAAGACGTTTGGGAGATGTTGGAATGGATGCCATCCAGAGGGACCTGGACAGGCTGGAGAGGTGGGCACAAGCCAACCTCAGGAGGTTCAACAAGACCAAGGGCAGGGTCCTGCAGCTGGGTCGAGGCAATCCCAGGCACAAATCCAGGCTGGGCAGGGACTGGCTGGAAAGCAGCCCTGAGGAGAGAGCCTTGGGGGTGCTGGGGGAGGAGAAGCTCACCAGGAGCTCTCAGTGTGCACTTGCAGTCCAGAAAGCCAATCAGATCCTGGGCTGCATCAGGAGAAGTGTGGCCAGCAGGTCAAGGGAGGTGACTCTCCCCCCTCTACTCGGCTCTGCTGAGACCCCACCTGGAGTACTGCCTCCAGTCTGGAGCCCCTATTCCAAGAGGGATGTGGAGGTGCTGGAGTGTGTCCAGAGAAGGGCCATGAGGATGATCAGAGGGCTGGAGCACCTCTCCTGTGAGGACAGACTGAAGGAGTTGGGGCTGTTCAGTCTGGAGAAGAGAAGGCTCCCAGGTGACCTCATTGTGGCCTTCCAGTATCTGAAGGGGGCTACAGGAAAGCTGGGGAATGACTGCTCAGGATCTCAGGGAGTGGTAGGACTAGGGGGAATGGAATGAAGCTGGATGTGGGGAGATTCAGGCTGGAGGTGAGGAGGAAGTTCTTCCCCATGAGAGTGGTGAAGCCCTGGAATGGGTTGTGCAGGGAGGTGGTTGGGGCCCCATACCTGGAGGTGTTTAAGGCCAGGCTGGCTGAGGCTGTGGCCAGGCTGATCTAGTGTGGGGTGTCCCTGCCCATGGCAGGGGGTTGGACCTCGATGATCCTTGTGGTCCCTTCCAGCCCTGACTGATACTATACTATAATATTACTACACTATGATACATATCAGTGACATTGTTTAAAGAGAACCATAGACTCAAAGAATCACAGAATTGTTTTGGTTGGAACAGACCTTTAAGATCATCAAGTCCAACCATCACCCCAGCACCACCATGGCCACTAAAATGTGTCCCCAAGTGCCATGGCCACATACTTGAACACCTCCTCCACCTGCACCACCTCTGTAGATAGCCTGTTCCAATCCCTGACCACTCCTTCAGCAAAGAAATGTTAACTCCTCTCCAACCTAAACCTCCCCTGGCATAATTTGAGGCCATTCCCTCTCCCTCTATCACCTGATGCTAGGGAGAAGAGACCAATTCCCACCTCACTGCAACCTCCTTTCAGGGAGCTGAAGAGAGCAATGAGGTCTCCTCTCAGCCTCCTCTTCCCCAGAATAAACAACCTCAGTTCCCTCAGCTGCTCCTCACCTGTCTTGTTCTCCAGACCCTTCACCAGCTTCACTGTTCTTCTCTGAACATGTTCCAGCACCTCAGGGTCCTTCTTGTATTTGACAGATTTTGGGAATAACTCATATTTTGATGATTTCTCATCTATATCTTAGTGTGGAAACTCATTAGGAAACAGTTTCTCTTGTTCAGTGTGGAATCTACCTTGTTCCTAGTTGGACAATAGGAAGAAGTTCTTAACAATGAGTGTGGTAGAACACTGGAACAGGTTTCCCAGGGTGGTGGTGGAGACCCCATCCTTGAAGACATTCAAGGTCAGGGGTGATGTGGCTCTGGCAACCTCATCTACTTGGCAATGTCCCTGCAGACTTGTCTCTATCCAGAGAGGGAAAAGGCCTCAGTTCTTCTGAATATTCCCCTGTTGTAAAATGAGAGGCACAAACGAGGCCAAAATGTCAACAGCTAGGCTATTGATTACATAAATAAAGTGGATGGATCAGAAGGGGAGAGAGAGAAAAGAGAGAGAAGAGGAATTATATAACCACACTCCTCAACCCCCCAAGACAGTTTGAGTCTGTGGAGGAAAGGTGCTGCAGGAGATGTTGGGTCTGTAGAGAAAGGGTGCTGAAGCTTTGGCTGTAGAAAAGATGTGATCCTCTGGGCAGCCTCTTCAGCTCCATGAGTTGCAGCACAGTATCACAGTATCACCAAGGTTGGAAGAGACCTCAAAGATCATCAAGTCCAACCTGTCACCACAGACCTCATGACTAAGCCATGGCACCAAGTGCCACATCCAATCCCCTCTTGAACACCTCCAGGGATGGAGACTCTACCACCTCCCTGGGCAGCACATTCCAATGGTGAATGACTCTCTCACTGAAGAACTTTCTCCTCACCTCCAGCCTAATCCTCCCCTGGCACAGCTTGAGACTGTGTCCTCTTGTTGCCTGAGAGAAGAGACCAACCCCCTCCTGGCTACAACCTCCCTTCAGGTAGTTGCAGACAGCAAGAAGGTCTCCCCTGAGCCTCCTCTTCTTCAGGCTAAGCAACCCCAGCTCCCTCAGCCTCTCCTCACAGGGCTGTGCTCAAGGCCTCTCCCCCAGGTTTGTTGCCCTTCTCTGGACACCTTCAAGTGTCTCGATGTCCTTCTTTAACTGAGGAGCCCAGAAGGGGACACAGGACTCAAGGTGTGGCCTAAGCAGTGCTGAGCACAGGGCACAATGACTTCCCTGCTCCTGCTGGCCACACCATTCTTGATGCAGGCCAGGATGCCATTGGCCTTCTTGGCCACCTGGGCACACTGCTGGCTCAGGCAGAACTTAGGGCATGGAGAGAGAGTTCTGCTTCTTCCAGGCTCCATGATGATGTCTCTGTCATTTTTCCTCTCCTTGTACTGTCTCCGTTTTCCTTCTCAGCAGCATTGTCCTTCTCCTGTGTTTTCCTTCATCTGTGTTTTTCTTCTGTGATTTTTCTTCTGTGTTTTTCTTCTGCTGAGCCAGTAGTTGCTCAAGTCTTTTACAGTTTTTAGTCCTTAGGTATGTGTCCAAGTATTGTCCCTCAGGAAATCAGGGGTCAGGTGATGAATCCATTCATTGTCTCACCATCCTCCCTTTCCGGGGTACCTGATGGGGAGAGATTATTTGTCTTCCTCAGTCCATTGTTGTCAGGCCAGCAGTGGTCCAGTGATCGATGTTATCTTTGCACCTTATAGTTTCATAGTTTCATAGTTTCATTCAGGGTTGGAAGGGACCACAAGGATCATCTAGATCCAACCCCCTGCCATGGGCAGGGACACCCCACACTAGATCAGGCTGGCCAGAGCCTCAGCCAGCCTGGGCTTAAACACCCCCAGGGATGGGGCCTCAACCACCTCCCTGGACAACCCATTCCAGGGCTTCACCACTCTCATGGGGAAGAACTTCCTCCTCACGTCTAGCCTGAATCTCCCCACCTCCAGCTTCATTCCATTCCCCCTAGTCCTATCACTCCCTGAGATCCTGAGCAGTCCCACCCCAGCCTTCTTGGAGCGCCCTTCAGATACTGGAAGGCCACAATGAGGTCACCTGGGAGCCTTCTCTTCTCCAGACTGAACAGCCCCAACTCCTTCAGTCTGTCCTCACAGGAGAGGTGCTCCAGCCCTCTGATCATCCTCCTGGCCCTTCTCTGGACACCTTCCAACACCTCCACATCCCTCTTGTCATAGGGGCTCCAGAACTGGAGGCAGTACTCCAGGTGGGGTCTCAGCAGGGCTGAGCAGAGGGGGAGAATCACCTCCCTCGACCTGCTAGCCACACTTCTCCTGATGCAGCCCAGGATCTGATTGACTTTGCGGGCTGCAAGTGCACACTGAGAGCTCATGTTGAGCTTTTTGTCCACCAGCACCCCCAAGTCTCTCTCCTCAGGGCTACTTTCCAGCCAGTCACTGCCCAGCCTGTATTTGTGCCTGGGATTGCCTCGACCCAGCTGCAGGACCCTGCACTTGCTCTTATTGAACTTCATGAGGTTGGCCTGTGCCCACCTCTCCAGCCTGTCAAGGTCCCTCTGGATGGCCTCCCTTCCCTCCAGCATGTCTGCTGCACCACACAGCTTGGTGTCATCAGCAAACTTGCTGAGGGTGCACTCAATGCCACTGTCCATGTCCCCCACAAAGATGTTGAGCAAGCCTGGTCCCAGGACTGATCCCTGAGGGACTCTGCTTGTCCCTGGCCTCCACTGGGACATGGAGCCATTGACAGCCACTCTTTGGGTGCAGCCATCAAGCCAGTTCCTTATCCATCTAGTGGTCACCCATCAGACCCATGTGTCACCAGCCTGGAGACCAGGATGTGGTGCGGGACACCTTCCCAAGAGTTGCTCCTGTGGCTCTGCCCAACACACATCAGCTATTGTCTGGGCAAGCAGTGAAGGTGATTTTATCTTTGTTGAGTCACACCAGGAGAGACAAGCTTTAGTCTCTCACAATACTGCAGAGGGTTTGAACTAGATGCCCTTTGAAAGGTACCTTCCAAACCAACCCAATTTGTGATTCCATGATTCTATGGACCCTAAACCTCTGTATCTTATCTTCTGCTTCTCTGTACCACCTTTCTTCACTTTACCTTTCACTTAGTGAGACTGCCAAGCAAGAGGGAAGATAAATGATCTTCAGTGCCTTATATATCTAAGACACAGGTCCTTGTGTAAAAATTATGGTGGATGTGTGTGTGATTGATTGGAGCACGTTGTTTGCATTGTATTTGGAAATGAAAATGCAGGAAGGAGGGAATTTCAATAGCTGAGGGGAAATGGTTGTCATCAGGATTAATGTTAAATGACCATTCCTGTCTGCCTTATCTCCCACGAAGTTTTCCTCAGTGGAATTTTAATCATGTCAACTTGATTGTGCATTGTGTTGATAAGATCCTGCCCATGTTTCCTGGGGCTGGTTAATTCACAGGAGCTAATTCAAGAGGCAGCCATTGCGTTAGGGAATCTGTCCTCTGGGATTGATAACCCAGGGTTTAGGATATTATTCCCAGAGGAACCAGATCTTCATCAGTTCTCCTCACCTGTGCCCTTGCTTTCCAGCTTCTAATTATTCAAGTGTGAAGGGAATTTCCTTCTTTTCTTGACACAAACATCTTCACCATATGATTTGGGAGGTCATCTGAAAAGTGAACTTACTAGTTTGGCTTGTGTTCCTGTAGAGGTCTGTCACACATTCAGTTTGCATGTAGGGATAAACATCACAGAATTATAGAATGTCAGGGGTTGGAAAGGACCTTGAAAGATCATCCAGTCCACCCCCCCCCCGCCAGAGCAGGATCACACAGGAACACATCCAGGTGGGTTTTGAGTATCACAGAATCACAGAAACATTCAGGTTGGAAAAGAGCCTCAGGATCACCAAATCCCACCCAGAACCCTGCTCTGCAAGGGTCACCCCTAAACCAGAGCCCCAAGCACCTCATCCAAACCATCTTTAAACACATCCAGACTTGGTGACTCCACCACCTCCCTGGGCAGCACATTCCAATGCCTGACCACTCTTGCTGTGAAAAAATGTTTCCTCATGTCCAGTCTAAACCTATTCTGTTGCAGCTTGAGGTCATTCCCTCTTGTTCTATCTCTGTTTACTTGTGAGAAGAGACCAGCAGCAGACTCTGTACAACCTCCTTTCAGGTAGCTGTAGAGAGTAATGAGCTCTCCCCTCAGCTTTCTCTTTTCCAAACTAACCATCCCCTGCTCCATCAGTTCCTCCTCAACAGATTTATTCTCCAAGCCCTTCATCAGCTTCATTGACCTCCTATGCACTTGCTCCAGAGAGGGACACTCCACACAACCCTCCTGGGCAGCCTGTTCCAGTGTTCAACCTCACAAGGAAAAAACATTTCCTCTTCTTTCCATGTAACTTCCTATGCCTCAGCTTCTACCATTGCTCCTTGTGCTATCCTTGGGCATCACCCAGCAGAGCCTGGCTCCAGCCTCTTGGCACTCACCCTGCACATCTTTATCAACATGAACGAGGTCACCTCTCAGGCTTCTCTTCACCAAGGTAAATATAAAGGCTCTGGTGCCATCCTGCCTCAGAGAGAGAATTTTTCCCCCTGAAAACTTTGAATGTATTTCCTCCCAAGTTTTGTCATCAGCTATCATCATTCAGCACACAACTCAGGCACGCTTAGAGCACTCCACAAGCACTTTTCTCACCCCTGAAATGGAGCTGCTGAAGTTGAATGTGGCAGCTATTTAACGATTCTCATCTGTGCTCTGCGAGAGTTCCAACAGAAAATGGCCTTAATACTTCCCCAACTTTCATACATATTCAAACATTTTTCCTTCAGCTGTCATTTAGCCTCCTAAATTCCTTTGTGTGAGGCACTGACTAGCATCATTTGTTGTCCCTCTGAGCTGAACCCTGGTGTCTTCTCAAAAGCTTTTTATTCTATATTGGCCCTCACACAGTTTTCAGCACTCTGGTATTTAGAGAAATTTCAAACAGTCCATTGAAAAATGCAAGTGACAGAATGAAATCCTCTGGCTGGTTCCTGTAGCCAGTTCTCATCTGTTCATCAGCCAGAGCCAAGGATGCAAAAACCATCGAGCAGGAAGGGATCTCAAACACTCACGCAGCCCTTTTGTGCTCACTCTCTGCACTCATCCAGACAATAAAGTTTTCCTGGCACAAAGCTGTGCAGCAAACAAAACTCTTCAAGTCTCATCTGAGCATCTACACAATGGCAGATTAAAATCTGGCCCGGGGGAAGGCATCCTGTGGGAAGTCCTTTTGTCTTCATCCATTCAAAGGACAGAAAGATAGGCAACATGGCACCATTGCTAATCAACAGTGATGAGCAACACACTGTTGAATCTCAACCATTTGCACTCAGTCCCCAGGGTGAAACTCTGGAACATGACAACAGTGGGGATAAATTCCTCCAGCAGCCAATCTAACACTCATTAAAATGAATGAAAGGAGAGTTTGAAAACTGAGCTAGGCCCTATAGGTCTCAGTCTTGTTGAGTACTCCAGTCTGTGAGAAATCTCATTGTCTGCAAGGGGACTAAGCATGGATTTAAAGTTATGCACATGTTTAAACACCAAGTTCCTTTGGGGCTAGAATAAATTAAATTAAGGAGACTGTAACTTGTCCTCTGGGGGAAGGAAAAAGAAAGAAAGAAAGAGGCTAAATTTGCTTGACACATTTTAAATGTTTAACCAAACATCTCCCCCAGTTTAACAGGGAGGTTCCAAGGAAGCCTTCTGCAGCCTTTTTATTGGTAGAATGATAAATGGTTCACCATCATCATCCAGATGGTTCACCATTCATCTGCCATTCAGATGGTTCACCATTCATCTGCCATTCAGATGGCAGCTGAGCACTGGATGCCAGCATATAGTTTCTCTGCATATCCTGGGGGGGTTTATTGGTTGTTTAGGTAGGGTTCTGGGGGTATTGTGGTGGTCTTTTTTCTTCTTTGTTTGGTTTGAGCTTCATTCCATTCCTTCTTGTCCTATCACTGTGCAGGAGGGCTCAGCTCCCCCTGGGCTGCCCACTATTTGGAAAGCAAAATGATTGACTTCCACTCACATTTGCATACCAGCCAGTGTTCTGGATGGATTGCTATCCAACCCCAAAGTC
>NW_027142838.1:27776-138788 GCF_026170545.1 Melanerpes formicivorus
CTACAACCTCCCTTCAGGGAGTTGGAGAGAGCAATGAGGACTCCACTGAGTCTCCTCTTCCCCAGGCAAAGCAACCCCAGCTCCCTCAGCCTCTCCTCACAGGGCTGTGCTCCAGGCCTCTCCCCAGCTTTGTTGTCCTTCTCTGGACACCTTCAAGTGTCTCAATGTCCTTCTTAAACTGAGGGGCCCAGAACTGGACACAGGACTCAAGGTGTGGCCTAACCAGTGCTGAGCACAGGGCAGAATGACTTCCCTGCTCAATGCTCTGGCTAGTGTACAGAGCTATTAAGGCAAGCACAACACTACCCAGTTCTGCCTCTTTTGTACAATATTCTGCAGGTACTCATCTCTGTACAAATGCTGGAGGCTGTAGCTGGCTGTGAATACAATTTCTGCTTGGATTATATATAAAAAGAAGTGTGGTGCTGTTCCACCTTGCAGTATGTTTAGTCTGCATGTGAGGAAGAAATTCTTCCCAGCAAGAGAGATTGGCCATTGGAATGTGCTGCCCAGGGAGGTGGTGGAGTCTCCATCATTGGAGGTGTTTAAGAAGAGATCTGATGAGGCACTTGGTGCCATGGGTTAGTTGATTAGATGGTGTTGGATGATAGGTTGGACTTGATGATCTCTGAGGTTTTTTCCAACCTGGTTAGTTCTGTATTCTGCATGTGTGTGTCATTGAGTATCACTCTTCCTCTTCATGTTTTATGCTCTCAGTGTGATTTTTATTCTTTACAGCCCCTCCTCGCTGACAACTCAGATGCCAAAAAAATATGGAGTAAATGTCTCCCCAGAGATGTTGTTGAGTCTCCTTCTCTGGAGATTTTCAAGACCTGTCTGCATGTGTTCCTGTGCGAACTGCACTGGATGCTATGGTCCTGCACTGGCAGGGAGTTGGACTCATTGACCTCCAGTGGTCCCTTCCAACCCCTAACATCCTGTGAGCCTGTGAATATCAAAACCAGGTTGTGTCTGAAATACATGGCTTAGTCCCAGGTGTGCCCAGGTGGCCAAGAAGGCCAATGGCATCCTGGCCTGCATCAGGAATAGTGTGGCCATCATCAGCAGGGAAGTCATTGTGCCCCTGTACTCAGCACTGGTGAGGCCACACCTTGAGTCCTGTGTCCAGTTCTGGGCTCCTCAATTTAAGAAGGACATTGAGAGACTTGAAGATGTCCAGAGAAGGGCAACAAGGCTGGGGAGAGGCCTTGAGCACAGCCCTGTGAGGAGAGGCTGAGGGAGCTGGGGGTGTTTAGCCTGGAGAAGAGGAGGCTCAGGGGAGACCTTCTTGCTCTCTCCAACTACCTGAAGGGAGGTTGTAGCCAGGAGGGCGTTGGTCTCTTCTCCCAGGCAGCCAGCACCAGAACAAGAGGACACAGTCTCAAGTTGTGCCAGGGGAGGATTAGGCTGGAGGTGAGGAGAAAGTTCTTCCCAGAGAGAGTTGTTAGCCATTGGGATGTGCTGCCCAGGGAGGTGGTGGAGTCCCCATCCCTGGAGGTGTTCAAGAGGGGATTGGATGTGGCACTTGGTGCCATGGTTTAGTCATGAGGTCTGTGGTGACAGGTTGGACTTGATGAGCTTTGAGGTCTCTTCCAACCTTGGTGATTCTGTGATACATGGGTGAATTACAGCTGACATTAGCTAAGCATGAGCAAAGGCAGCATATAGAACACTGAAAGGAAATGGAACTTTGGAGGCTATCACAGAAGGAGCAGGCAGATGCAATGGACTATCTTAATATTGCAATTTTAATCTGAAGTGGTAGGCTTCTCTGACTGCAAGCCATTGCTTATTTTAGTCCTTTAATGCCTCTGTACATGAAATGTGGCAATCTCCATGTTGCTCATCAAGGAAATCATATTTATTCTCAGAAATATGGAATGTACATTTACTGAAATGTTTCATTTTCCTTTGTTATCAACTCTGCCATGGAACCAAAAAATTCAATTTCAGATTGTAACCCAAATGGAAATTATTGATGCTCTATCTGCTGTTTCCTTGGCAGTTAAAGATCTTTCTGTATTTCAATTCTGAAATCTTAAATTTGATAGCTTAGGCTCTCAGCCATTTCACAAACCTCAGATCCTTAACAAACTGGAAGCTGAAAAATAACATCACCAATCTCAGCTCATTAATTTTCCCCTAACCTGCTTCTCTTTTCACAGAATCACAGAATGTTAGGGGCTGGAAAGGACCTCAATAGCTCATCCAGTCAAACCCCCCCCTGCCAGAACAGGAGCACCTAGAGCAGATCACACAGGAACACAGCCAGGCAGGTTTGGAATATCTCCAGAGAAAGAGACTCCACAACCCCCCTGGGCAGCCTGCTCCAGGGCTCTGTCACCCTCACAGGGAAATAATGTTTCCTACTGTTCCCATGGCACTTCCTCTGCCTCAGCTTCCACCACTGCCCCTTGTGCTGTCCTTGGGCATCCCCCAGCAGAGCCTGGCTCCAGCCTCTGGGCACTCCCCCTGCACAGCTTTAGCACCAGCAATGAGGTCACCTCTCAGGCTCCTCCTCTCCAAGCTCCAGAGCCCTCAGCTCTCTCAGGCTCTCCTCATAAGGAAGATGTCCCACTGCCTGCAGCAGCTTTGTGGCTCTGTGCTGGACACTCTCAAGCAGATCCCTGAGGTCCTTCTTTTCCCGAGGGCCTCCAGAACTGGACACAATATTCCAGATGCAGCCTCATCAGGGCAGAGTAGAGGGGGAGGAGAACCTCTCTGGACTTACTAACCACATTCCTTCTAATGCACCCCAGGATGCCACTGACCTTCTTGGACACCAGAGCACATTGCTGGTTCATGGTCAACATTCCATCCACTAGGACCCCCAGGACCTTTTCCCCTTTACTGCCCTCCAGCAGGTCAGTCCCCAGCCTATGCTGACCCATGGGGTTGTTCTTTCCTGGGTACAAGACTCTCCACTTGCCCCTGTTGAATTCCATTACATAGAATCATAGAATCAATAAAGCTGGAAAAGACCTCAAAGATCATCAAGTTCAACCTACCATCCAACACCACCTAATCAACTAAACCATGCAACCAAGCACTCCATCAAGTCTCCTCCTGAACACCTCCAGGGATGGTGACTCCATCACCTCCCTGGGCAGCACATTCCAATGGCCAACAACTCTCACTGTGAGGAACTTTCTCCTCACCTCCAGCGTAAACCTCCCCTGGCACAGCTTGAGACTGTGTCCTCTTGCTCTGGGGCTGCTTGCCTGGGAGAAGAGACCAACCCCCACCTGGCTGCAACCTCCCTTCAGGCAGTTGTAGAGAGCAAGAAGGTCTCCCCTGAGCCTCCTCTTCCAGGCTAAGCAACCCCAGCTCCCTCAGCCTCTCCTCACAGGGCTGTGCTCCATACAACTCCCCAGCTTTGTTGCCCTTCTCTGGACACCTTCAAGTGTCTCAATGTCCTTCTTAAACTGAGGAGCCCAGAACTGGACACAGGACTCAAGGTGTGGCCTAACCAGTGTTGAGTACAGGGTACAATGACTTCTCTGTTCCTGCTGGCCACACTATTTCTTATGCAGGCCAGGATGCCTTTGGCCCTCTTGGCCGCCTGGGCACACTGCTGGCTCATGTGGAGCTGCTGTCAACCAGTACCCCCAGGTTCCTTTCTGCCTGGCTGCTCTCCAGCCTCTAGCACTGCCTGGGGTTGTTGTGAACCTGGCACTTGGACTTGTTGAATGCCATCCTGTTGGACTCTGCCCATCTGTCCAGCCTGCCAAGGTTCCTCTGCAGAGCTCTTCTACCCTCTAACAGATCAACTCCTGCCCCTAGCTTGCTGTCATCTACAAACCTACTCTTGATGGACTCAGTCCCCTCATCCAGACTATCAATAAAGATATTGAACAGGATGGGGCCCAGGACTGATCCCTGGGGGACACCACTAGTGCCTGGATGCCAGCTGGATGTGCCAACATTCACCACCACACTCTGGGCTTGGCCCTGCAGCCAGTTCCTAACCTGCCCTGCTCTCCTGCTCTCTCATCACTCTGTGGATGTGCACATCCAGACGTCATAAATCACCATTCAGCCCTGCATAAAGCACTGCAAGAAATGGCTTCATCCTGGCCTAGGAATCCTGTGGTGACCTGGGCTCTGAGCCTGCTCATTTTGCTCTCTTGGGAAATAAGAAAAGATGACAAAGACAAGTAAAACATCAAGAGGAAGATCAAATGTGAGACAGCATAAATGGCCTGAAATTGATTCCTTTTACCTTGGTGACATTTCATTAACTTCAGTGACGTTTTGGAGGATTCTTACAGAAAGGCAAGTGAGAAGGGGGGGGGGGGGGAAAGAAAGGAGGGAGGGGAGGGAGGGAGGGAGGGAAGGAAGGAAGGCTAGAGGGAGGGAGGGAAGGGAGGAAGGAAGGGAGGAAGGAAGGGAGGAAGGAAGGAAGGGAGGAAGGGAGGAAGGGAGGAAGGGAGGAAGGGAGGAAGGAAGGAAGGAAGGAAGGAAGGAAGGAAGGAAGGAAGGAAGGAAGGAAGGAAGGAAGGAAGGAAGGAAGGAAGGAAGGAAGGAAGGAAGGAAGGAAGGAAGGAAGAAAGGAAGAAAGAAAGGAAGAAAGGAAGAAAGGAAGAAAGGAAGAAAGGAAGAAAGGAAGAAAGGAAGGAAGGAAGAAAGAAAGGAAGGAAGAAAGGAAGGAAGGAAGAAAGGAAGGAAGGAAGGAAGGAAGGAAGGAAGGAAGGAAGGAAGGAAGGAAGGAAGGAAGGAAGGAAGGAAGGAAGGAAGGAAGGAAGGAAGGAAGGAAGGAAGGAAGAAAGGAAGAAAGGAAGAAAGGAAGAAAGGAAGAAAGGAAGAAAGGAAGGAAGGAAGAAAGAAAGGAAGGAAGGAAGGAAGGAAGGAAGGAAGGAAGGAAGGAAGGAAGGAAGGAAGGAAGGAAGGAAGGAAGGAAGGAAGGAAGGAAGGAAGGAAGGAAGGAAGGAAGAAAGGAAGAAAGGAAGAAAGGAAGAAAGGAAGAAAGGAAGGAAGGAAGAAAGAAAGGAAGGAAGGAAGGAAGGAAGGAAGGAAGGAAGGAAGGAAGGAAGGAAGGAAGGAAGGAAGGAAGGAAGGAAGGAAGGAAGGAAGGAAGGAAGGAAGGAAGGAAGGAAGGAGGGAGGGAGGGAAGGAAGGAGGGAGGGAAGGATGGAAGGAAGGAAGGAAGGAAGGAAGGAAGGAAGGAGGGAGGGAGGGAGGGAGGGAAGGAAGGAAGGAAGGAGGGAGGGAAGACTTTTCTTGCAGACCCCAATAGCCTGGTTTTCTGATCCATGGTTTTAGGTAGGGAAGAGCAGTGCAGTACCTTCAGCTCTCCCTTGTCTCTCATCTCTTTATTCATCTCTTTATTTGCAGGTCATCTGTACCAAGAATTTCTGGGAAGATCCTGGTTGTGCAGAGGTCCAGCAAAAAGGCTTAATCATAAAACTGCTAATCACAGCTCTGAAGTTTTAACATCAAAGTTCTCTGCAGCTTTCTAACCAGGCACAACAACAGGCTGGGGCTACTTGGGGCTATCCAGTCTGGAGGAGGCTGAGGGGAGAACTCATCCCTCTCTACAACTACCTGAGGGGAGGTTGGAGCCAGCAGGGGGCAGCCACTTGTCCTTGGTGGCAAGGGACAGGACCAGTGGAAATGGTTCCAAGCTGCCCCAGGGGAGGTTCAGGCTGGATGCTAGGAAATATTTCTTCACTGTCAAACATTGGAATAGTCTTCCAAGGGAAGTGGTGGAGTCACTGTCCTTGGAGATGTTCAAGCACCCTGTGATGCAGGCTCTTAGGGACATGGTTTAGTGTTGGCCCTTCATTGCTGGGTCAAGGGTTGGACTGGACAAACTTGGAAGTCTCTTCCAACTGGATGTATTCTGTGATTCTGTGATTAGAAACATAGAATCAATAAGGTTGGAAAAGACCTCAAAGATCATCAAGCCCAATCTATCACCCAACACCTCCTGACTACTAAACCATGGCTCCAAGTGCCACATCCAGTCCCCTCTTGAACACCTCCAGGGATGGGAACTCGCCCACCTCCCTGGGCAGCACATTCCAATGGCCAGTGACTCTTTCTGGGAAGAACTTTGTCCTCACCTCCAGCCTAAACCTCCCCTGGCACAGCTTCAGACTCTGTCCTCTTGTCCTGGTGCTACTTGCCTGGGAGGAGAGACCAACCCCCACCTGGCTACAACCTCCCTTCAGGGAGTTGGAGAGAGCAAGAAGGTCTCCCCTGAGCCTCCTCTTCTCCAGGCTAAGCAACCCCAGCTCCCTCAGCCTCACAGGGCTGTGCTCAAGGCCTCTCCCCAGCCTTGTTGCCCTTCTCTGGACACGTTCAGTGTCTCAATGTCCTTCCTAAACTGAGGAGCCCAGAACTGGACACAGGACTCAAGGTGTGGCCTAACCAGTGCTGAGCACCGGGCAGAATGACTTCCCTGCTCAATGATCTCGCTAATGTACAGAGCTATTAAGGTAAGCAGAAACCTACCCAGTTCTGCCTCTTTTGTACAATATTCTACAGGTACTCATCTCGGTACAAGTGCTGGAGGCTGTAGCTGGCTGTGAAAACAATTTCTGCTTGGATTATATATAAAAAGCAGTGTGGTGCTGTTCCACCTTGCAGTATGTTTAGTCTGCATGTGAGGAAGAAATTCTTCCCAGCAAGAGAGATTGGCCATTGGAATGTGCTGCCCGGGGAGGTGGTGGAGTCTCCATCACTGGAGGTGTTTAAGAAGAGACTGGATGAGGCACTCCCTTCCAACAGCTAACAACTCTCTCTGGGAAGAACTTTCTCCTCACCTCCAGCCTAAACCTCCCCTGGCACAGCTTGAGACTGTGTCCTCTTGTTCTGGTGCTGATTGACTGGGAGAAGAGACCAATCCCCACCTGGCTACAACCTCCCTTCAGGGAGTTGTAGAGAGCAAGAAGGTCTCCCCTAAGCCTCCTCTTCTTACTCAGAAATGTTCCAGGCAGTTGGTTCATCTAGGGAAAGCACATATTTTGTGTTTTCTATCCACTCTTGACTATTTCTTCAGTTACTTCAGCCAGAACAAAATGTGCAGACACAAAGCCCCTGTGAAGTGGGAGCTCCTTCATTAAGATTAAGCCTTGACTGGCAGTCTGTGCTTGGAATATCCCCCATTCCAAGCAGGCAGTGGGGAAAAGTGAGCACCAGAACATTTCCTGACTTCACAACCAGGCTGCACTCAGAATTAGGCCAAAAGTTTCTGTTATTTTTATCCTTGTATGATTTAGTACTTCTGCTGGTTTAGGAGAAACATGAAACAGTTAGGGTGGGAGTCAGCCTGTCGATTCGGATACATCTAAATGTGGATGCCTGTATGTGAGAGTCTTGAGTCAGTTGCTGAGAAACAGCCATCTGGAGCCAGCTCAAACACAGTAGTAGCTCTGTGGCATCCCCACATGTCTGGAAAGTGTGACACATGACCAGTGGAAAAACCACATCCTTTGGACTGGTGGTTGCAGGCCACACAGGATGTCCAAGAGTGTCTTAAATGGCACTGGATGCTTTTGGTGAATGAACTGACCCTGGAGGGAAGGGAGGCCATCCAGAGGGACCTGGACAGGCTGGAGGGGTGGGCACAAGCCAACCTCAGGAGGTTCAACAAGAGCAAGAGCAGGGTCCTGCAGCTGGGTGGAGGCAATCCCAGGCACAACTCCAGGCTGGGCAGGGACTGGCTGGAAAGCAGCCCTGAGGAGAGAGCCTTGGGGATGCTGGTGGACAAAAAGCTCACCAGGAGCTCTCCCTGTGCACTTGCAGCCCAGAAAGCCAATCAGATCCTGGGCTGCATCAGGAGAAGTGTGGCCAGCAGGGCAAGGGAGGTGATTCTCCCCCTCTGCTCAGCTCTGCTGAGACCCCACCTGGAGTACTGCCTCCAGTTCTGGAGCCCCTATTCCAAGAGGGATGTGGAGGTGCTGGAAGGTGTCCAGAGAAGGGCCAGGAGGATGATCAGAGGGCTGGAGCACCTCTCCTGTGAGGACAGACTGAAGGAGTTGGGGCTGTTCAGTCTGGAGAAGAGAAGGCTCCCAGGTGACCTCATTGTGGCCTTCCAGGATCTGAAGAGGGCTACAAGAAGGCTGGGGAGGGACTGCTCAGGATCTCAGGTAGTGCTAGGACTAGGAGGAATGGAATGAAGCTGGAGGTGGGGAGATTCAGGCTGGAGGTGAGGAGGAAGTTCTTCCCCATGAGAGTGGTGAAGCCCTGGAATGGGTTGTCCAGGGAGGTGGTTGGGGCCCCATCCCTGGAGGTGTTTAAGGCCAGGCTGGATGAGGCTGTGGCCAGGCTGATCTAGTGTGGGGTGTCCCTGCCCATGGCAGGGGAGTTGGCACTAGATGATCCTTGTGGTCCCTTCCAACCCTGACTGATGCTATGATACTATGATACTGTGATAAACTCCCATCCTGGCCAATGGGGCATGGATGAAGTACTTGTTCAGTAGAGACCTTCACTGAATAGCTCTTAGGGCCTCTGCTAATCAAGGCTCTGAAAGGAGGTTGCAGTGAGGTGAGGGTTGGACTCTTATCCTCCTTATGGGGAAAGGCTGAGGAAGCCAGGGCTGTTTAGCTTGGAGAGGAGGAGACTGAGGGGGTGACCTTATTAGTGCTTATAAAGAAAGATGCGCAGGGTGAGTGCCCAGAGGCTGGAGCCAGGCTCTGCTGGGGGATGCCCAAGGACAGCACAAGGGGCAGTGGTGGAAGCTGAGGCAGAGGAAGTGCCATGGGAACAAGAGGAAAAAGGCTTTCCCTGTGAGGGTGACAGAGCCCTGGAAGAAGCTGCCTAGGGAAGTTGTGGAGTCTCTTTCTCTGGAGATATTCCAAACCTGCCTGGATGTGTTCCTGTGTGATCTCCTCTAGGTGCTCCTGCTTTGGCAGGGGGGTTGGACTGGATGATCCTCCAAGGTTCCTTCCAGTCCGTAAGATTCTGTGATTCTCCCTTGTATCAGGTGATAGAATGAGAGGAAATGGCCTGAAACTGTGCCAGGAGAGGGTTAGGTTGGAGATGGAGAAAGAATTCTTTGCTGCAAGAGTGGTCAGGGATTGGCACAGGCTGCCCAGGGAGGTGGTGGAGTCCCCATCCTTGGAGGTGTTCAAGAAACCTGTGGCCATGGCACTTTGGGACATGGTTTAATGGCCATGGTGGTCATAGGCTGACAGCAGGACTCAATGATCTTTTCCAACCAAAACAATTCTGTGATTCTGTGATTCTGATTTCACAGCCATAAGAGACCTAATCAATATTGTAATCCTATCACAGTATCACAGTATCACAGTAGCACCAAGGTTGGAAGAGACCTTAAAGATCATTAAGTCCAACCTGTCACCACAGACCTCATGACTAAACCATGGCACCAAGTGCCACGTCCAATCTCCTCTTGAACACCTCCAGGGATGGGGACTCCACCACCTCCCTGGGCAGCACATTCCAGGGGCAAATGACTCTCTCGGTGAAGAACTTTCTCCTCACCTCCAGCCTAAACCTCCCCTGGTGCAGCTTGAGACTGTGTCCTCTAGTTCTGGTGCTGGGTGCCTGGGCGAAGAGACCAACTCCTTCCTGGCCACAACCACCTTTCAGGGAGTTGTAGAGAGCAATAAGGTCTCCCCTGAGCCTCCGCTTCTCCAGGCTAAACAATCCCAGCTCTCTCAGCCTCTCCTCCATACATTCAGGTAAATTCAAGTGCTCTAGGGTGCTACAGCCTACTTTTGCTGGACAAACCAGGGCCATGGCAGTCAAAAGAACCACTCTGCTGTGGCAAATTTCAAGTTGTTCCATGAGTCACCATCCCTGGAGGTGTTCAAGAGGGGACTGGATGTGGCACTTGGTGCCATGGTTTAGTAGTCATGAGGTGTTGGGTGACAGGTTGGACTTGATGATCTCTGAGGTCTCTTCCGACCTTATTGATTCTATGATTCTATGTTTTCAGTACATAGTATCATAGTATCAGTCAGGGTTGGAAGGGACCACAAGGATCATCGAGGTCCACCCCCCCTGCCATGGGTAGGGACACCCCACACTAGATCAGCCTGGCCAGAGCCTCATCCAGCCTGGGCTTAAACACCTCCAGGGATGGGGCCTCAACCACCTCCCTGGACAACCCATTCCAGGGCTTCACCACTCTCATGGGGAAGAACTTCCTCCTCACCTCCAGCCTCAATCTCCCCACCTCCAGCTTCATTCCTTTCCATTCCCCCTAGTCCTATCATTCCCTGAGATCCTGAGCAGTCCCTCCCCAGCCTTCCTGTAGCCCCCTTCAGATCCTGGAAGGCCACAATGAGGTCACTTGGGAGCCTTCTCTTCTCCAGACTGAACAGCCCCAACTCCTTCAGTCTGTCCTCACAAGGAGAGGTGCTCCAGCCCTCTGCTCATCCTCCTGGCCCTTCTCTGGACACATTCCAGCACCTCCAGATCCCTCTTGTAATAGGGGTTCCAGAACTGGAGGCAGTACTCCAGGTGGGGTCTCACCAGGGCTGAGTAGAGGGGGAGAATCACCTCCCTCGACCTGCTGGCCACACTTCTCCTGATGCAGCCCAGGATCTGATTGGCTTTGTGGGCTGCAAGTGCATACTGAGAGCTCCTGGTGAGCTTCTCCTCCCCCAGCACCCCCAAGTCTCTCTCCTCAGGGTTGCTTTCCAGCCAGTTCCTTCCCAGCCTGGATTTGTGCCTGGGATTACCTCGACCCATCTGCAGGACCCTGCCCTTGGTCTTGTTGAACCTCCTGAGGTTGGCTTGTGCCCACCTCTCCAGCCTGTCAAGGTCCCTCTGGATGGATCCCTTCCCTCCAGCTGTCTGCTGCCCCACACAGCTTGGTGTCATCAGCAAACCTGCTGAGGGTGCACTCAATGCCACTGTCCATGGCACCCACAAAGATGTCACCCACAGATATTTAAGAACACTCTGATGTCTGTGCTTGGTACAGCCTGCTGTTCTTGGCCTGACCATGTTATTCTCTTTTTAAGTTAATCTAAAGATCCCTCCATGGCAGTCAGTCTGCCTCAGCAGGAACACAAGTTTTATAGGCACCTAAAAATCCATGGAAAATCTCTACTCCTGCTAGACAGAGTCATGCAGCTGCTGCTGCTTAACAGCAGTGCCCTAAGGTGTGCCTGGATTATTCTGCATGTGGTGAAGGGTGGTTGGGCACAGCGCTGCCAGATGCTCTCTGACTTGCATATTGGTAGGTCATTTGTGCAGTCTGCTGGCTGAGGTGTAAATGATAAACTGAAGGAACAAACAACAAAGGCTTGAAATTTGCCTTGTGACAGCATTACATTTAATGGGACTACATTTAGTGGAGAAGCAGCAGATTTGGGTGGGGATTCCACCTGCTGTCAGCTGCTGCTGCTAAGGCAGCTTGCTCTCCTGTGCTTTCCAAGGTTGCAGTTGTGAAGCCAGTCTGCCCCTCTGTACTTATTGGTCCCTTCCTGCTTTAGTCATCCAGGAGGGATCTTGATTGCTCTGGTTTGTGAGATGAGGGCCACAGGTATAGGACAATATTCTATCACAGTATCACAGTATAACTAAGGTTGGAAGAGACCTCGAGGATCATCGAGTCCAACCTTCTCAGCCTTTACAAAAATGCAGATGTGAAGTTAGAATAGAATAGAAATAGCATAGAATAGCATAGAATAGCATAGAATAGCATAGAGTAGCATAGAATAGAATAGAATAGAATAGAATAGAATAGAATAGAATAGAATAGAATAGAATAGAATTAACCAGGTTGGAAAGGACCTCAAAGATCATCGAGTCCAACCTATCACCCAACACCATCTACTCAACTAAACCATGGCACCAAGTGCCTCATCCAGTTTGTTTTTAAACACTTCCAGGGATGGTGACTCCACCACCTCTCCAGGCAGCTCATTTCAATGGCCAATCTCTCTTTCTGGGAAGAATTTCATCCTCACATCCAGCCTGAACTTCCCCTGGTGCAGCTTGAGACTGTGTCCTCTCCTTCTGTCACAGCTTGCCTGAGAAAAGAGACTGGTCCCCACAAATGTTTAACCCTTCAGGTTATTGTCCTGACAGAGTCAAAAGGAGCTCCTGAAGGTCTTCTAGGTTAAATCCACAGTCAAAAGATTGAGGTGAGAGGAAACACTGAGATGAAGGCATTTACAGCAAACACTCCTATATGATATCAAATGTCCTATCATGGTGGGGGTTGGAAATGACCTCTGCAGATCACATAGTCCAACCCCCCTGCCAAAGCAGGATCACCTGGGGCAGGTTGCCCAGGATCATAATGTCCAGGGAGGTTGGGAATCTCTCCAGAGAAGGAGACTTCACAACCTCTCTAGGCAGCCTGCTCCAGTGCTTTCTCAACCTCACACTAAAGAAGTTTTCTCTTACCTTGAGGTGGACTCTCCTATGTTTCGTTTTGTAGCCATTGCCCCTTGTCGCAGGTCACCACTGAAAATAGACTGACCCCTTCCTCTGGACACCCACCCTTCATTAATAAAGTCCCCCATCGGACTTCCCTTCTCCTGCTCCAGGTCTAAGAAGGATATTGAGAGACTTGAAAGTGTCCAGAGAATGGCAACAAGGCTGGGGAAGGGTCTGGAGCACAGCCCTGTGAGGAGAGGCTGAGGGAGCTGGGGTTGCTTAGCCTGGAGAAGAGGAGGCTCAGGGGAAACCTTCTTGCTCTCTGCAACTCCCTGAAGGGAGGTTGTAGCCAGGAAGGGGTTGGTCTCTTCTCCCAGGCAAGCAACACCAGAACAAGAGGACACAGTCTCAAGCTGCACCAGGGGAAGTTTAGGCTGGAGGTGAGGAGAAAGTTCTTCCCAGAAAGAGTAATTTGCCATTGGAATGTGCTGCCCAGGGAGGTGGTGGAGTCACTCTACCTGGAGGAGTTCAAGAGGGGATTGGATGTGGCCCTTGGAGCCATGGTTTAGTAGTTATGAGGTGCTGGGTGACAGGTTGGACTTGGTGATCTTTGAGGTCTTTTCCAACCTTATTAATTCTATGATTCTATGCTTCTTCTCATCAGACATATGTTCCAGTCCCTTCATCATCCTCACAGCTTCCTTTGGCCTCCCTCCAGTATTCCCCTGCCCCTCTTGTACTGGGGAGAATACATAAATCACTCACTGAGAACTAGATCTCGAATTCCTTGTGGTAAGACTTGAAGATGGCCCAAAGCTTTGTGCTGCTCTAGATCACAGGATCACAGGATGTCAGGGCTTGGAATGGACCCAAAGAGATCATCAAGTCCAATGGTCTGGCAGGACTATACAATCTAGCTCAGGTCACACAGGAACACATAGTATCATAGTATCAGTCAGGGTTGGAAGGGACCACAAGGATCATCTAGTTCTAACCCCCCTGCCATGAGCAGGGACACCCCACACTAGATCAGGCTGGCCAGAGCCTTATCCAGCCTGGTCTTAAACTCCTCCAGGGACGGCGCCCCAACCACCTCCATCCAGACAGGGCAGGAAGGTCTCCAGGGAAGGAGACTCCACGGCCTCTCTGGGCAGCCTGTTCAAGTGCTCTGTGACCCTTACAGTAAAGAAGATAAAAAGTGGAGGCACCAATCACACAAGCAAACAGAAAAGAGAAGTTTGTTTTACTTGGCAACTTTGGATCTCTCCACCCAAGTACAGCTGAAAGTCAGCAGGGCTGACTAAAGCCTCGGAGGTGGTGGCACAATGAATGCCAGTCATGCAGAATGGGAGGCGGTGTGCTGGAAATGTGAAAGGAGGGAGAAGAAATTAATAGTCAGAGAAGTCAGGAGCATCAGGCTTTTGTGCAGTGATGTGGCTGTGATTCCTGATGTACAAAGCAGAGATTAGTTCATTAAAAATGAAAGTTAAGAGCAGCTTTCATGTGGCATCTGTGAGCCCCGCTCTGGAATGGTGGATCCTGGGTGCACAGCGCTGGGGCTTGGTTTTTTTTTCAGTAGAATGTTATGGAGATGAAAAAGTGTGCAGACAGGAGGCAAAAATAAAACATTTCAAAGGCTTGAGAAATGCCAGAGACTGATAAATATTTGCTCTTTCGCAAGGAGATTGAGAGGTGACTTCATTAGAGCACAGAAATAGCAAATGCCAAGTGTTACAGGACCTTTAATCAGGGAGAGTGGCTGGAAGTTAGGGACAGATTAATGCAGATTCAGAGCAAGGCATAAATCCTCAACATGGTAAATAATTGCAGCAAACTACAAACCAGGGATAATTTCTGACACTTCTGGAATCCTTGGGATTGTAGGATTGTACAAGTGCATTGGGACCCTCACTACAGAGAAGACATTGAGGTGTTTGATTGTCTCCAGAGAAGGGCAAGAAAGCTTCAGAAGGGTCTGGAGAGCAGATCTGGTGAGAAGCAGCCTGAGGGAACTGGGGGTGTTCAGTCTGGAGAAGAGGAGGCTGAGAGGAGACCTCATTGCTCTCTATAGCTTGCTGGCCACACTTTGAGTACTGTGTCCAGTTCTGGGCCCCTCAGTTTAAGAAGGACATTGAGACACTTGAAGGTGTCCAGAGAAGGGCAACAAAGCTGGGGAGAGGCCTTGAGCACAGCCCTGTGAGGAGAGGCTGAGGGAGCTGGGGTTGCTTAGCCTGGAGAAGAGGAGGCTCAGGGGAGACCTTCTTGCTCTCTCCAACTCCCTGAAGGGAGGTCGTAGCCAGGTGGGGGGTTGGTCTCTTCTCCCAGGCAGCCAGCACCAGAACAAGAGGACACAGTCTCAGTCTGTGCCAGGGCAGGGTTTAGGCTGAAGGTTAGGAAGAAGTTCTATGCAGAGAGAGTGAGTGCCTGTTGGAATGTGCTGCCCAGGGAGGTGGTGGATTCACCATCCCTGGAGGTGTTTAGGAGGAGACTTGATGGAGTGCTTGGTGCCATGGGTTAGTTGATTAGGTGGTGTTGGATGATAGGTTGGACACGATGACTTGAAGGTCTCGTCTCTTCTCTTCTCTTCTCTTCTCTTCTCTTCTCTTCTCTTCCTTCTCTTTCTCTTCTCTTCTCTTCTCTTCTCTTCTCTCTTCTCTTACTCTTCTCTCTCTCTTCTCTTCTCTTCTCTTCTCTTCTCTCTCTTCTCTTCTCTTCTCTTCTCTTCTCTTCTCTTCTCTTCTCTTCTCTTCTCTTCTCTTCTCTTCTCTTCTCTTCTCTTCTCTTCTCTTCTCTTCTCTTCTCTTCTCTTCTCTTCTCTTCTCTTCTCTTCTCTTCTCTTCTCTTCTCTTCTCTTCTCTTCTCTTCTCTTCCCTGTCACCAAGTACCATCTAATCAACCAGACCATGGCATGAAGTGCCTCATCCAGTCTCTTCTTGAACACTTCCAGGGATGGTACCTCTACCACCTCCCTGGGCAGCACATTCCAATGGTTAACAACTCTTTCTGGAAGAACTTTATCCTCAACTGCAGCCTAAACTTTCCCTGGCACAGCTTGAGACTGTGTCCTCTTGTTCTGGTGCTGCTTGCCTGAGAGAAGAGACCAACCCCCACCTGGCTACAACCTCCCTTCAGGGAGTTGGAGAGAGCAAGAAGGTCTCCCCTGAGCCTCCTCTTCTCCAGGCTAAGCAACCCCAGCTCTCTCAGCCTCTCCTCACAGGGCTGTGCTCCAAACCCCTCCCCAGCTTTTTTGCCCTTCTCTGAACACCTTCCAGCATCTCAACATCTTTCCTGAACTGAGGAGCCCAGAACTGGACACAGTTCTATCTATGATTGATAAGAAAGCTCATCAGCTGAACAAGAGAGCTTACAGAGGAGGGGATTTTAAAGCAAATATTTTATCACCACGAATTACCACAACCTCAGCTACAAGGGTGAACAGTACATTAGTGCAGAGGCAACTGTGCAAAATGAGATTAAGCTGCCTTAAAGGCAAGAAGCAAGCCTCACAACTCCCCCACTGCTGGCAGGATTCTCATCCACACATAAATTTTCTGCAGGGAAGCACTGAAGCCATCTCAGTCCGCTCACGTTTTATGGATCTGCACCATATGGACGAAGGGGAAATGTCTACACTGACAATGGAAAGCACTGAACAAACAAAATGTTATCTCTGGGGCCTAAAGATAGGCAAATTTACATAAGAAATGAGTTGCACATTTTAAGAAGGAGGTTAATTAACCATTTCAAAAGTTTATCTAAGAACACGATCAGTTCCATCAGCTAAAGCCTGGGAATCAAGATTGGAAGCCTTTTAATGTGGCATTAGCAGAAGCCTAAGCAGAAGTTTTTAGGGAATTAGTGCAGGCATGACTGGATAAAGGCTGAGGAGCAGAGCTGTTCTGGCTTCAGAGTCTATAAATACCACCCAAAAAAAAAGAGAAAAGCCCATCCAAGTGCCAGGGTCTGCACATTGGCCACAGCAACCCCAGGCAGTGCTACAGGCTGGGGTCAGAGTGGCTGAGAGCAGCCAGGCAGAGAGGGAGCCGGGGGTGCTGGTAGGCTGAACATGAGCCTGCAGTGTGACCAAGCAGCCAGGAGGGCCAATGGCATCCTGGCCTGCATCAGGAGCAGTGTGGCCAGCAGGAGCAGGGAAGTCATTGTGCCCTGCACTCAGCACTGGTTAGGCCACACCTGGAGTCCTGTGTCCAGTTCTGGGCTCCTCAGTTTAAGAAGGATGTTGACTTGCTGGAAGGTGTCCAGAGAAGGGCAGCAAAGCTGGGGAGGGGTCTGGAGCACAGCCCTTTGAGGAGAGGCTGAAGGAGCTGAGGTTGCTCAGCCTGGAGAAGAGGAGGCTCAGGGGAGACCTTCTTGCTGTCTACAGCTCCCTGAAGGGAGGTTGTAGACAGGTGGAGGTTGGTCTCTTCTCCCAGGCAACCAGCACCAGAAGAAGAGGACACAGTCTCAAGCTGTGCCAGGGGAGGTTTAGGCTTGAGGTGAGGAGAAAGTTCTTCCCAGAAAGAGGAATTGATCATTGGAACGTGTTGCTCAGGGAGGTGGTGGAGTCACCATCCCTGGAGGTGTTCAAGAGGGCATTGGATGTGGCACTTGAAGCCATGGTTTAGTTGATTAGATGGTTTGGGGTGGTAGGTTGCACTTCATGATCTCAAAGGTCTTTTCCAACCTGGTTAATTCTATTCTATTCTAAAAACAGAGAAGGGCTCAAACTGTGACCAATTCCAGGCCCCTCAGCACACGAAGGACCTCAGGGAACTGCTCAGTCTGGTGAAGAGCCACAAAGATGCTGAAGGGATTGGAATGTCTCCTTTGTGAGGACACAGTGAGCTGTGGCTCTTGATCTTGGAGCAGATACAGTGAAGGGCAGTGTGAAGAGGATGGGGCCAGACTCCGCTCAGTGATGTCCAATGACAGGACAAGGTGCACTGGGTGTAAACTGGAGCAGAGGAGGAGCCATGGGAACACAAGCCAGGTAGGGATTGGTCTCTTTTGCCTAGGGACAAGTGACACACCAAGAGGAAATGGCCTTAAATTGCACCAGGGGAGGCTTAGGCTGGAAATTTGAAGAAGCTTCTTGACTGAAAGGGTTGGCAAAGACTGGAACAGGCTGTCCAGGGAGGTGATTAAATCCCCATCCCTGGAGGTGTTTCAAGGAGGCAGAGATGTGCTACTGAGGGACTTGCTTTATCACCAGCCTTGGAAGAGTTAGAGAATGGTTGGGCTCAATGATCTTAAAGGGCTTTTCCAACCAAAACAAGTCTATGGTCCTAGGATGTGCCGGGATATTACCACTCCTCCCTTCCCAGTGGCTGGCTCAGGTCACATCCAGACAGGGCTGGAAAGTCTCCAGAGAAGGAGATTCCACATTCTTTCTGGGCAGCCTGCTCCAGAGCTCTGTGACTCTTACAGTGAAGTTCCTCCTCATTTTGAGCTGGAACCTCCTGTCCTATAGTTTCCATCCATTGCCCCTTGTCCTATCCCAGGGCACAAGTGAGCAGAGGCTGTCCCTGTCCCTTCCTTCCTGACCCCCAGCCCTCAGCTCTTGATAGACATTGATCAGATCCCCTCTCAGTCTTCTCTCCAGACTAAACAGCACCAGGGCTCTCACCCTTCACAGTATCACAGTACATTAGAGGTTGGAAGTGACCTCCAGAGATCACCCAGCTCAACCCCCTGCCAAAACAGGATCACACAGGGTAGTTTGCACAGGAATGCATCCAGACAGGTTTGGAATGTGTCCAGAGGAGGAGACTCCACAACCTCTCTGGGCAGCCTGCTCCAGGTCTGCAGGACCCTCACTGTAAAGAAGTTTCTCCTCTTGTTGAGGTGAAATCCTCTATGTTCCAGTTTGTATTCATTGTTCCTTGCCTTATTATTGCACACCACTGACAAGACCTTGGTCCCCTCCACTTGACACCTACCCCTCAGATACTGCTAGACATTGATCAGATCCCTCTCAGCCTTCTCTTCTCCAGTCTAAACAGCCCCAGGGCTCTCAATCTCTCTTCATAGGACATAGAAGGACAGGAGGTATCAAATCCTTCAGCTGCATCTACTTGCTGCTCTTGATTATTTTGATTCATCAAGTAGTTCATGACTTGTACAGTACATCTTCACACACAGAAATATACTTCCTGCCATCCCTACCTGCCAGGGAAATTTAATTCTAGGCTTGAAAATCATGCTGGTGCATCATTTGATGGAGATGCAGGATTCATTTGCATCGCTGATTGATTCCTTTCCTGCCATAACAGAAGGAAGGAGTAAACCAGTGCAAATAAAAATGAACAATAGCTTATCATTCCATTAATGGGTATTTACAAACTGCAGGGCTAGGCCATTCCTCACTGAGAGGTTATTGTTGGCTTTTATAATTCAAATAAAAGAACAGAGCCATTTACTTTCAGCTGTATAGAATAACTATCCCACTAATGCCTCAGCCAGGGTTATTGGTTCTGGTCCTGTGCTGTGCCATTTATTACATGTGTTTATTGCATCCTCCTGGAATTGCTTTGCTTTCATGGAGTCAACACTATCTGGACTTTGTTGGACTTATCTGCTTGTAATCATTGTAGTGGTGTTCAGTTTTTGGAAAGAGGAGATAAGGAATAAGGAATAAGGACACAAGGAGATAAGGAGATAAGTACTGTGTCCAGTTCTGGGCCCCTCAGTTTAAGAAGGACATTGAGAGACTTGAAGGTGTCCAGAGAAGGTCAACGAGGCTGGGGAGGGGTCTGGAGCACAGCCCTGTGAGGAGAGGCTGAGGGAGCTGGGGTTGCTTAGCCTGGAGAAGAGGAGGCTCAGGGGAGACCTTCTTGCTCTCTACAGCTACCTGAAGAGTGGTTGTAGCCAGGTGGGGGTTGATCTCTTCTCTCAAGCAACCAGCACCAGAACAAGAGGACACAGTCTCAAGCTGTGCCAGGGGAAGTTTAGGCTGGAGGTGAGGAGAAAATTCTTCACTGAGAAAGTCATTCACCATTGGGATGTGCTGCCCAGGGAGGTGGTGGAGTCCCCATCCCTGGAGGTGTTCAAGAGGGGATTGTTTGTGGCACTTGGTGCCATGGTTTAGTCATGAGGTCTGTGGTGACAGGTTGGACTTTGAGGTCTCTTCCAACCTTGGGGATTCTGTGATTCTGTGAAAATATAATGAAAAAAGCAAAAGACTTCTGTCTCAGTTCATGCTGGATGCCAGTGCTCTGCTGAGACCTCACCTGCAGTACTGTGTCCAGCTCTGGGGCTCTCAACACAAGATTTGATGGAGAGCATCCACAAGAGGACACAAAGAGGGCTGGGGCACCTCTTCTGCAAAGACAGGCTGAGAGAGCTGGAGCTCTTCACTCTGGAAAAGACAAGGCTCTGGGAAGACCTTAGAGTGGCCTCACAGTACCTGAAGGCTACTGGAAGCTTTCCAGACAGAAAGCTGTTTAGAAGGGCTTGCTCTCTACAGCTACCTGAAGGGAGGTTGTAGCCAGGTGGGGGTTGGTCTCTTCTCCCAGGCAACCAGCACCAGAACAAGAGGACACAGTCTCAAGCTGTGCCAGGCGAGGTTTAGGCTGGAGGTGAGGAGAAAGTTCTTCACAGAGAGAATAATTTGCCTTTGGAATGTGCTGCCCAGGGAGGTGGTGGAGTCGCTATCACTGGAGGTGTTCAGAAACGGGATTGGATGTGGCACTTGGAGCTATGGTTTAGTTAGTCATGAGGTCTGTGGTGACAGGTTGGACTTGATGATCTCTGAGGTCTTTTCCAACCTTATTGATTCTATGATTCTAATGATTGGACCAGGGGCAATGGCTTTTAAAGGAGAGCAGAGTAGATTTAGATTGGACATTCAGAAGAAGTCCTTTAGTATGAGAGTGGTGGAACCTGGAACAGGTTGCCCCAGGAGGTCATACACATTCAAATTCAGGCTTGATGGGGCTCTGAGCAACCTGATCAAGCTGAGGATGTCCCTGCTTACTGCAGAGGTGTGGAACTGTGTGGCCTTTGAAAGTCCCTTCCAACCCAAGCCATTCTGTGATACTGTGGCTCTACATTTGTATGATCTAATCCCAGGGCCAGAAGGTTAAAGAACAGACATCTGTGGGTAGAAGGAGCAGGACAACTCTCTGTGGGTTCAATATCAATATGAATATGAGGCAGTGATCTAGAGAAGACAATAGTAAATATATTGCCAAGGCAGTCCAGTTGCCTGAAAGTGTGACACCTTATCTATGTTTCTTCAGCTCCTCTCTTTTGTGTCTTGGCCACAGAATAATTGATTGCAGAGAGCTGTGGCCCAGGGAGTTGGAGTAATGTAGTGCATTTCTAGGTCTCATGTAAGAAATTATTGACCTAACTGAAATGTTTCCACGATGCATACTCAGATTGTCAATGTTATGATGGTTTACATCACACTGAAAAAGATCAGTGTCCCAGAGGGCCAAGAGGCCCTGCCTCTCCCCATCCCTGAGAGCATCTTTGTTTGGTGCCAATAACCACAGCCATTCCTACGGTACCTGTGGAAATCTAATTATTCTTACTAATATTTCATTATTTCCTAATCCTACCTCTTTCTCAAGGGATGGACTCACTGATGATTTGGGTGTTGGTTGATGGCTGGGGGTGTTGATTGCTGAGAGGTTCACCAGGAGCCAGCAGTGCCCTTATGCAGCCTGGGAGGCAGCTCTGTGCTGGGCTGCAGCCAGAGGAGTGTGGGCAGCAGGGCAAGAGAGGGGATGCTGTCCCTTGGCTCTGCTCTGATGAGATCTCACCTCCAATAGTGTGTTCAGTTCTAGTGTCCCCAGCAGAACAACACAGAGCTGCTGGGGTGAGTCCAGAGGAGGCCTCAAAGATGGTCCAAGGGCTGGAGCACCTCTGCTATGAGCATAGGCTGAGACAGCTGGAGGACCTTAGAGCTGCCTTCCAGTAGCTGAAGGGATCCTAGAGGAAGGCTGCAGAAAGACTTCTCATGAGGGTGTCTAGAGACAGGGCAAGGGGGAATGGTTTGAAGCTGAGGGAGAGAAGGGTTGTCTGGATCTTAGGAAGAAGTTCTTCAGTTTGAGGGTGGTGAGACTCTAAAATAGGTCTTCCACAGAGGTTCTGGATGCCTTCTCCCTGGAAACTTTCAAATCCAGGCGGAATGAGGTCCTGAGCAACCTGGGCTAGTTGAGAGGTGTCCCGGGCCATGGCAGGGTGGTTGGAGTAGATGTCTAGTGCTGTGCCCCAAGGATCAGTGCTGGGCCCCATGTTCTTTAACATCTTTATTGATGATCTGGATGAGGGCATTGAGTCCATCATCAGTAAATTTGCTGATGACACCCAGCTGGGGGCAGGAGTTGATCTGCTGGAGGGTAGAGAGGCAGCCAAGAGGTCCAATGGCATCCTGGCCTGCATCAAGAACAGTGTGGCCAGCAGGAGCAGGGAGGTCATTCTGCCCCTCTACACTGCACTGGTTAGGCCACACTTTGAGTCCTGTGTCCAGTTCTGGGCTCCTTAGTTGAGGAAAGATGTTGAGTTGCTGGAGTGTGTCCAGAGAAGGGGAACGAAGTTGGTGAGGGGTTTGGAACACAGCCCTGTGTGGAGAGGCTGAGGGAGCTGGGGTTGCTTAGCCTGGAGAAGAGGAGATGGAGGGGTGACCTTATTGCTCTCTACAACTACCTGAAGGGAGGTTGTAGCCAGGTGGAGTTTGGTCTCTTTTCCTAGGCAACCAGCACCAGAACAAGAGGACACATTCTCAAGCTGTGCCAGGGGAGGTTTAGGCTGAATGTTAGGAAGAATTTCTATACAGAGAGAGTGATTGCCCATTGGAATGTGCTGCCCAGGGAGGTGGTGGAGTCACCATCCCTGGAGGTGTTCAGGAGGAGACTTGATGGGGTGCTTGGTGCCATGGGTTAGTTGATTAGGTGGTGTTGGATTGGTTGATAGGTTGGACACGATGATCTTGAAGGTCTCTTCCAGCCTGGTCTATTCTATTCTATTCTATTCTATTCTATTCTATTCTATTCTATTCTATTCTATTCTATTCTATTCTATTCTATTCTATTCTATTCCATTCCATTCCATTCCATTCCATTCTACTCTATTCTATTCTATTCTATTCTATTCTATTCTATTCTATTCTATTCTATTCTCTGAGGTCCCTTCCAGCCTAAGCCATTCTGTGATTCTATGATTTCTGTGCACAGCCTTTACACACGCACAGAACTTCTCTTCGATTCCACTCTTTAAAGCCTCCTCTGCTCATCATCTTCCTGCAAACCTTCAGCTTATTTCTGCCAACCTTTTCATGTCTCCTGTTCCATTTTCTTTGGGAAGGAAGGGCCTGAATAACAGGATTCCCCAAAATAGTTATTTCTATCAACTTCAGCCCTGATGGGTCATCTGAACACACAAACACATTCTGACAGGACTGAAAATTATTTTCCAGGAGTGTCTGTAAAATCTATGTGTAGGGTGGTTTTTTTTTTGCCTGCAGTATTCACAGTGGCAAAGTTTGCCTTGGTAAATAATGAAGCCCACAAGATGGGCAATTTATGGAGATAATTAGCCACAATTTCAACTGAAAACTCAGATGCCATCCTGTGTATTGCCACTGCACTGCTACACTCCTGTTTTTCACAGAGAGAAAATTGGTTTAGTGTATCAGGCACTCCTAGATTTTTATGGTGAGATATTAAGACTTGAGGGGTTATCATCAAAAGATTCCTTTGAAATGTCTTACACAAGCCTGATGGCAAGGGCTAGGGCTGGGCTGGCTGCCAGACAACTGACAGATGCTCTCTGTGAACCCCTCTGCCTTCCCAAAGGGAAGAGAAAGGGACTAAAGGAGAGATTGATGGATTGGGGAAAAAAAACCCAACAAAGCAATGGTTTAAACAGCTTTAATGAAAATAAACAGGGCCAATGGCATCCTGGCCTTCATCAAGAATAGTGTGGCCAGCAGGAGCAGGGAAGTCATTGTGCCCTGTGCTCAGCACTGGTTAGGCCATACCTTGAGTCCTGTGTCCAGTCCTGTGTCCTGAGTCTCTCAGTTTAAGAAGGACATTAAGACACTTGAAGGTGTCCAGGGAAGGGCAACAAGGCTGGGGAGAGGCCTTGAGCATAGCCCTGTGAGGAGAGGCTGAGGGAGCTGGGGTTGCTTAGCCTGGAGAAGAGGACGCTCAGGGGAGACCTTCTTGCGCTCTACAACTACCTGAAAGGAGGGTGTTGGTCTCTTCTCCCAGGCAACCAGCACCAGAACAAGAGGACACAGTCTCAAGCTGTGCCAGGGAGTGTTCAGGCAGGAGATGAGGAGAAATTTCTTCACAGAGAGAGTCATTCGCCATTGGAATGTGCTGCCCATGGAGGTGGTGGAGTCACCATCCCTGGAGGTGTTCAAGAGGGGATTGGATGTGGCACTTGGTGCCTTGGTTTAGTCATGAGGTCTGTGGCGACAGGTTGGACTTGATGATCTTTGAGGTCTCTTCCAACCTTGGTGCTTCTGTGCTTCTGTGATTCTATAATACCGATAAAATGGAATCCATACCAACAGATGCCAAATCAATGTCAAGCCCAGCTCACTGAGGCAATTGCATCACCAGCACCACTGGTGTTGAGGGCAGGTACTGAGGAAGTCCCAGACTGGAGTCAGTGGCAGCCAAGAATGTGGTGGCTTGAAACTAAATACCTACAACTACCACAGTGGAACCAGATCCAGGAGTTAGATTCTGGAACTTGATTTGGGTATATATGGATCAGGATTGAAGGCAGAATGGAGAGAGTCTTCCTTGGACACCAGGCATTGAAGAAGAGGCTTGACCCTGGTGATCGCTCACCTTTCTCCTGAAGATGATGTCCATGAGCTGCAATCCCTTGTTGGTCAATTTAGGGTCACCTCTGCAGGTGCCACCTCTGACTTTCTACACCCCATGGTGGCACACGAGATGTGGCAGTGTCTTTGGTCTGCCCAGGAGAAAGACTAAGTCAGAGCATTTTTGCAGCCCAGCCCTTGGCAGGAACTCTCCATCACCTTCTCACTGCTAGAAGCAGATTCTGGCTGTGCAAACCTGCCCTGAGCTGCAGGAAATGCAGGCACTGAGCAGAGGCTGAGCTGAGGAGCACAGTGCTGAGCAGAAGCTGAGCTGAGAAGCCACAATGCTGAGCAGAACCAGTCCTGGTCTGCCTCAGACCTTGTAGATAGATTTTAAACAGCTGTTTTCTACCATCATTCCCACACAGCTTCATCAGACTGAGCAGCTGTTACCCAAAGCTCTTCCTAAGTCATATATTAGTATTGCTGTTGTTCTTATTCACTTTGTTCCTCTATCTGTGTGACAGAGGTTTAGCATTACCTGGGAGCCAGGAGTTTGTGAAGTGGGATGCAAGTCAGAACCACAGCTGTGAGCAACAACCACAGCTGTCAGTAACAACCACCACTTGCAACTCAAAGGTGAATTTATGACAGTAATTACAGTATCACAACACATTAGAGGTTGGAAGGGACCTCCAGAGATCATCCAGTCCAACCCCACTGACAAAGAAAGATCACATAGGGTTAAATGCATCCAGGTAGGTTTTGAAAGGCTCCAGAGAAGGAGACTCCACAACCTCTCTGGGCAGCCTGCTCCAAGGCTCCAGCACCCTCTCTGCAAAGAAGTTTCTCCTCATGTTGAGGTGAAATCTTCTCTGTTCCAGTCTCTATTCATTGTTCTTTGTCTATCACTGTGCACCACCAAATAAGAGCTTGGCCCCCTCCACTTGATACCCACCCCTCAGATATTGATAGACATTGATCAGATCCCCTCTCAGTCTTCCCCAGACTAAACAGCCCCAGGGGTCTCAGTCTCTCTCCATAGGGGAGTTGCTCAAGTCCCCTAATCATCCTCCTGGCTCTGCATTGGATTCTCTCCAGCAGATCCCTGCCTCTGATAGAGCCAAATTGCCGAGAGAAAGACTGAATGCATACAGACAACTAGATGCCTATTTTGCCCTTGCTAAGACCTCCCTTGACCAGGCTGATGGAGAAAATCTTGCACTTTTCTGCTCTTCCCATCCTTTCTATGGACAACTTCTCAGAAGAAGTGTCAGCCTGGTAGCTCTTACCAAAATTTAGCTCCCTTAGACAAAATCCATATCTTGCATTTTTAATTCATTATCCTACACTTCAGCTGTAAGCTTTTAGGTTCCTTGACTGGAGCCAGATTGCTTCTTTTTCTTTCTAATATCTTCCTCCCCAGCTCTTCACCCACTGCCAGTTTCCTTCCTTGATAATGCCATAGGTGAGCTGTTCTCATCTGCAGTGTTCTTAAGAACATTAGTGTGCAAAAGGCTCCTTGCAAGACAGAATTAGGCAGACAAAAGAAGAAGTCAGAAGCACTTACAGGAAGAAGAGATTACAGGAGATGTCTTCCTCCTGACACTTAAATGGAGTGTGACAGTCTTAAGATATTAGCAGAACATGGGATGTCAAGCAAGTGGTAAAAATATTTGTGTTCTATTAACAAAACAACAAAAAAAGAGAGAGATGTGTAGATGCATAAAGGAAGAGTGAAACCCAAGAGTGACAGAGTGGGTTGGGGAGGGGGAAATAAAGATCTAGTAATGCTATCATGTGGAGAAAACAGTATTGTACTTCCCAACAGATGAAAGCTTCTGTCTCTTGTGTGAAAGAGATAAAACAGGAAAGCCATAAATACTGCATCATCCCAGCTGATGGTGGAAGCCACACACTGCTCCTTCCCTGGCAGCAGCCCAAGGATAAACATCAGTGGTATGTATAGAAAGGCTTCCTCTGTAAGTATTAAAAACAACCCCCCAAAAAAAACCATCAAAACTCTCCTGGCTCAGTGCAGTAAGTAATGCAATTTGCTAAAATAAATAGAATATGTGAATTGAGGTCACTTGCTAGCACAAAGAAGAGAGGCATCAACCCAATCCTGCTCGACCCTGAGAGCTGCAGACTCAGGGTTTTTCTCCCACTCAAACAAACATTAACTGAAATATGTAGAGAGGAAACAGTTCAAGCCTGTGGCTCTCTCACCTACTTTTGTGGTTCAGTGATAGTTTACAGGGGCAGCTAAGACTAAACCAGAAAACCCTTCCTGGCCTGTATCAGGAACAGTGTGGCCAGCAGGAGCAGAGAAGTCATTGCGCTCTGTGTTCAGCACTGGTTAGGCCACACCTTGAGTCCTGTGTCCAGTTCTGGGCTCCTCAGTTTAGGAAGGAGGTTGAGTTGCTGGAAGGTGTCCAGAGAAGGGCAACAAAGCTGGGGAGGGATCTGGAGCACAGCCCTGTGAGGAGAGGCTGAGGGAGCTGGGGTTGCTTAGCCTGGAGAAGAGGAGGCTCAGGGGAGACCTTCTTGCTGCCTACCCCAGGTGGGGGTTGGTCTCTTCTCCCAGGCACCCAGCACCAGAACAAGAGGACACAGTCTCAAGTTGTGCCAGGGGAGGTTCAGGCTGGATGTTAGGAAGAAGTTCTTCCCAGCAAGAGAGATTGGCCATTGGGATGTGCTGCCCAGGGAGGTGGTGGAGTCACCATCACTGGAGGTGTTTAGGAAGAGCCTGGATGAGGCACTTGGTGCCATGGTTTAGTTGATCAGATAGTGTTGGGTGATAGGTTGGACTTGATGATCTCAAAGGTCTTTTCCAACATGGTTTATTCTATTCTCTTCTAAAATCAGCTATTCCATGTCTGGTCCTAATCTGTTTCTTGACTTCTTATGCTAGGGAATATTGAAATCTTCTTTTTCTCTGTGTCTCATGAATCATAGAATCGCTTCACTTCTTTGCTTCTTAAGAGATTTTTAAGATCACTGAGTCCAACCATTGACACACCACCACCATGGCTGTTAAACCATGTCACAAAGTGCCATGGCCACAGGTTTCTTGAACACCTCCAGGGAAGGGATATCACCATCTCCCTGGGCAGCCTGTTCCTACGCCTCAGAATCCTTGCTGGGAAGAAATCTTTCCTGGCCATTTCCTCTCATTCTATCATCTGACACTAGGGAGAAGAGACCAAACCCCACCAGGCTCCAACCTCTTTTCAGGGAGCTGTAGAAAGCAAGTTTTCCCCTCAGCCTCCTGTGCTTCAGACTAACCATCCCTAGTTCCCTCAGCTGCTCCTCACCAGTCCTGTTCTCCAGAGCCATTCCCAGCTTGGTTGCCCTTCTCGGGACACAGTCCAGCACTTCAGTCTCTTTCTTGGAGTGAGGACCCCAAAACTGAACCCAGTACTGAAGGTGTGGCCTCCCTAGCACTGAATACAGGATCCTGCTGGTCACATCATTGCTGAACCAAGCCAGGTTGCTGGTGATCTTGCTGGCCACCTAGACACATGTTGAGACGACTGACAACCAGCAACCCCAGGGCTTTCCCTGCCAGGCAGTTTCCAGCCACTTTCCCCCAAGCCTGTAGCATTGTGTGGGGTTGTTTTGCCCCAAGTGCAGAACCTGGCACTTGTCTTGCTGGATCTCACACAGCTGGCCTTGGCCCATTGACCCAGCCTGTCCGTATCCCTACCTTCAAAGCTGATCAACACTTCCACCCAATTTGCTACCATCTGAAGGTCTTATTCAGTATGTAACTGAAGAAAGCACAATGTCTTGCTTGTCTTTTGTGACCCTTGTGCTGAATTCAGTAATCATTCATCTTTTCTTACCCTGAAGAAAACACATTTGGTCTTGTCTGTGGGAGCTTCAACCAGGCCAAGTGCCAGGTCCTGCACTTGGGGCACAACAACCCCAAGCAATGCTTGGGGCAGTGTGGCTGAAAGCTGCCTGGTAGAAAGGGACCTGGGAGTGCTAATGGACAAGCAGCTGAATAGGAGCCAGCAGTGTGCCCAGGTGGCAAAGAAAGCCAAAGGCATCCTGGCTGGGATCAGCAATGCTGTGTCCAGCAGGAGCAGGGAGGGGCTTGTGCCCTGGGACTCAGCTCTGGGGAGCCCACACCTCGAGTGCTGGCTTCAGTTCTGGGCAACTCTATCCAAGAGAGATGTGGAGGTGCTGGAGCCAGGGCAGAGGAGGGCAAGGAAACTGTGAAGGGCCTGGAGAATAAATCTGATGAAGAGCAACTGAAGGAGCTGGAGATGGTTAGTGTGAAACAGAGGAGGCTGAGGGGAGACCTCATGGCTCTCTACAACTACCTGAAAAGAGGTTGTGGAGAGGTTGGTGCTGGTCTCTTCTCACAGGTAATTAGTGACAGAACAAGAGGGAATGGCCTCAAGCTTCAGCTGGGTAGGTTTAAACTGGACATGAGGAAACATTTTTTCCCAGCCAGAGTGGTCAGGGACTGGAATGTGCTGCCCAGGGAGGTGGTGGAGTCCCCAAGCCTGGATGTGTTTAAAGGTGATTTGAATGTGGTGCTTGGAGCTATGGTTTAGAGGTGAACCTTGTAGAGTAGGGTTCTGGGTTGGACTTGGTGATCCTGAGGGTCTTTTCCAACCTGAGTGTTTCTGTGATGCTGGGAAATCTCCTACAGGCAGGGTTAAATGGTCCCTTCTTTGGAGTTGGTGGGGTTTTATTGGGGGTTTTTTGGATGGTTGGTTGGTTTGGTTTGGGTTTTGGTTTTTTTGTGGGAAGTGTGGAATTTCTTTAGCATTGACCAGGATCTCAGTGGAAAAAAAAAATAATTCAGAATGTAAGAAAGAATGAAGAGCAAAATTAATAAATATTTTATTGGCTGCACTTGAATTTCCTCCTGTGGATAACTTCACAGGCTGCAAATGACAAAGCTGCACCCTGAGATTACTCAAACGTTCCCCAGGAAGCTGAGCACAGGGTGTGCAGAGGAAGAGATTGTCACCTGTCAACCATTCTGGGAGAAAAGAAAATGCAATTTCCCAAAGTTTTTCTGCTGGAATGATATCCACAACCCTTCCTTTCTCCCCCTCTGCTCTCAGTGTGCACTTGCAGCCCACAAAGCCAATCAGATCCTGGGCTGCATCAGGAGAAGTGTGGCCAGCAGGGCAAGGGAGGTGATTCTCCCCCTCTGCTCAGCTCTGCTGAGACCCCACCTGGAGTACTGCCTCCAGTTCTGGAGCCCCTATTGCAAGAGGGATCTGGAGGTGCTGGAAGGTGTCCAGAGAAGGGCCAGGAGGATAAGCAGAGGGCTGGAGCACCTCTCCTGTGAGGACAGACTGAAGGAGTTGGGGCTGTTCAGTCTGGAGAAGAGAAGGCTCTGAGGTGACCTCATTGTGGCCTTCCAGGATCTGAAGGGGGCTACAGGAAGGCTGGGGAGGGACTTTTGAGGGTCACAGGGAGTGATAGGACTGGGGGAATGGAGCAAAACTAGAAATGGGGAGACTGAAATTGGATGTTAGGAAGAAGTTGTTCCCCATGAGGGTTGTGAAGCCTTGGAATGGGTTGGCCAGGGAGGTGGTGGAAGCCTCCTGCCTGGAGGTGTTTGCAGCCAGGCTGGATGTGGCTGTGAGCAAGCTGCTGCAGTGTGAGGTGTCCCTGGCCATGGCAGGGAGGTTGGAACTGGCTGATCCTTGAGGTCCCTTCCCACCCTAACACTTCTATGATTCTATGATTCTTCCCTGTAATTACTGCAGATGATGTTTGCCACAATTCCTAACATCCCTACCTCCCAAACCTATCCTGCAAGCTACCTACTCTCCTGGAAACAAAAAAAGTATATCCTCTAAGGGTTGTGTATCATCATCACTGGTACTAAATGTCAGTTGCTATTTTTGGTGCCATGGAACAGTGCTCCTACAGAGATATCTGTATCTCTTATCATAGCTCCTTAATTTAACTACTGCTAGTGAAACATCTTTGATAGGATTAACCCTTCAGCTGTCACTGTTTTATTTATAGGGACTATAAATCTTCTGGGCTCATGCAGCACAAAAGGCAGCCCTGGGCTGGGCTGCAGCCAGAGGAGTGTGGGCAGCAGGGCAAGAGAGAGGATTCTGCCCCTTGACTCTGCTCTGATGAGACCTCGGCTCGAATGCTGTGTCCAGTTCTGGTGTTCCAAGCAGAAGAAGGACACAGAGCTGTTGGAGTGAGTCCAGAGAAGATGATCCAAGGGCTGGAGCAGCTCTGGCATGAGCACAGGCTGAGGGATCTGGGGGTGTTCAGCCTGGAGAAGGGAAGACTCCAGGGGGACCTTAGAGCTGCCTTCCAATAGCTGAAAGGAGCCTGCAGGAAAGGTGGAGAGGGACTTTTCCTGAGGGTAGTCATCAACAGATATTGTTGGATGATAGGTTGGACTCGATGATCTCAAAGGTCTTTTCCAACCTGGTCTATTCTATTCTATTCTATTCTATTCTATTCTATTCTATTCTATTCTATTCTATTCTATTCTATTCTATTCTATTCTATTCTGTTCCGTTCTGTTCTAATAGGACAAGGGGGAATGGTTTGAAGCTGAGGGAGAGCAGAGGTAGTCTGGATCTTAGGAAGAAGTTCTTCAGGACAAGGGTGGTGAGACTCTAAAATAGGTCTTCCACAGAGATTGTGGATGCCTCCTCCCTGGAAATAGAATAGAATAGAATGGAATTAACCAGGTTGGAAAAGACCTTTGAGATCATTGAGTCCAACCTCTCACCCAACACCATCTGATCAACTAAACCATAGCACCAAGCACCCCATCCAACCTCTTCAGTTGTTAAGTTGTTGATACAACCAAAGTCATGGTTACCAACTTAGTACAGTTTAATGTTCAAATCCAGGCTGGAGGAGGCCTTGAGCTAGTTGAGAGGTGTCCCTGGCCATGGCAGGGTGGTTGGACTAGATGGTCTCTGAGGTCCCTTCCAGCCTAAGCCATTCTATGGTTCTATGGCAGTGGCATCCTCAGGTGTATCAAATAGAGCTTGACTGGCAAGTTGAGGAAGGTTCTCCTTCCCTTCTCTTTGTCCTGCTGAGGCCACATCTGGAATACTGGGTCCAGTTCTGGGCTCCCCAGCTCAAGGTAGTCAAGGTACTACTGGAGAGTGTCCAGAAGAGAGCCACTAAGATAATGAGGAGACTGGAACATGAAGAAAGGATGGGAGACCCTGGGACTCTTTAGCCTGGAGAACAGCAGACTGGGATGGGGAGTCTTATTAATGCTGATCAAGAGCCAAAAGGGTGAGTGTCAGGAGGATGGAGCCAGACTTTTCTCAGTGGTATCCAGTGACAACTGGAACAGGTCACGAACTGAAGGTTCCCTGGAAACACAAGGAAAAGGATTTTCACTTTGAGGGTGTCAGAGCACTGGAGCAGGCTACCCAGGGAAGTTGTGGAGTCTCCATCTCTGGAGGCATTCCAAACCTGCCTGGATGTGTTCCTGTGTAATTTACTGTGGCTGACTCTGCTTTAGCAGGAGTGTTGAACTAAAGCTCAGACTCAGACGTCCCTTTCAACAGCTACCATGCTGAGATCCTGTGATCTATCAGGTTTTTGTTCCTCCCCACCAGGATGATTCCTGTATCAACATCCTACTGGTATGTCCCTTTTGGAAAGGGGCTGCTTCCAAGTTGTCAGGTGATGAGATGTCCCCTTGTGCTCCTAAAAAGCACCTTCCAATGGCTAATCACATCCACCCTCCAAAAGGTTTTCCTTATTGCTGTTCTGAATATGTCTACCTTCAGCTTCCAGCCACAGCATCTCATTATACTTTTGTCTGCTAGATCAAAGAGGCTTCTTCCCTCAGCAATCTTCCTGTGTTAATACTGATCATCCAGAATTCTCTAAGTGGAATTTTGATGGTACAGAAATTAGCTGATTTGAGGTTTTCAAACCCTTCATGGGGCTTACACAAACACCCTTCCCTTCCCTTCCCTTCCCTTCCCTTCCCTTCCCTTCCCTTCCCTTCCCTTCCCTTCCCTTCCCTTCCCTTCCCTTCCCTTCCCTTCCCTTCCCTTCCCTTCCCTTCCCTTCCCTTCCCTTTCCCTTTCCCATTCCCAACCCTCCCAAAACTTCCCAAACATCTCCAGGCACAGTGACTCCACCACCTCCCTGGGCAGCACACCCCAATGGCCAGTCCCTCTCTCTGTGAAGAACTTTCTCCTCACCTCCAGCCTAAACCTCCCCTGGCACAGTTTGAGACTGTGTCCTCCTGTTCTGGTGCTGGTTGCCTGGGAGAAGAGACCAACCCCCACCTGGCTGCAACCTCCCTTCGGGTAGTTGTAGAGATCAATCAGGTCTCCCCTGAGCCTCCTCTTCTCCAGGCTAAGCAACCCCAGCTCCCTCAGCCTCTCCTCACAGGGCTGTGCTCCAGACCCTTCCCCAGCTTTGTTGCCCTTCTCTGGACACCTTCCAGTGTCTCAATGTCCTTAAATTGAGGGGCCCAGAACTGGACACAGGACTCAAGGTGTGGCCTAACCAGTGCTGAGTGCAGGGCACAATGACTTCCCTGCTCCTGCTGGCTACACTGTTCCTGATGCATACCAGGATGCCCTTGGCCTTCTTGGCCTCCTGGGCACACTGCTGGCTCATGTTGAGCTGCTGTTAACTACAACCCCCAGTTCCCTTTCTGCCTGGCTGCTCTCCAGCCACTCTGTCCCCAGCCTGTAGTTCTGCATGGGGTTGCTGTGGCCAAAGTGCAGCCCCTGGCACTTGGACTTGTTGAATGCCATCCTGTTGGACTCTGCCCATCTGTCCAGCTTGGCAAGGTCCCTCTGGAGACTCCTCCTACCCTCTAACTGATCCACACCTGCCCCCAACTTGGTGTCATCTGCAAACCTACTGCTGATGGCCTCAATCTCTTCCTCCAGATCATCAATAAAGTTATTGACCAGGATTGGTAGTCGGTATCATTTTACTTTTAAGGAGCTGCTTTAGAGCAACCTGCCAGTGACCCACTTTTGTGTTGTCATTTCTCCATTGAAAATTGATGCCACATTCCTGTCCTTGAAGAATTGCTGCCCTGGCAGGGGAAATGCGAGGCCGTGCATGATGAATGAGGGCGGCGGCGCTCGATCTGAGGCGCAGCATGCGCTGGGACACTGGGTGCATCCGACAGCCCGAGAGTGATTACCTTTTGGAGGGCTGGAAAGCAGAGCGTGACAAAACGAGCTGCCAATGCATCCTCCCACATCAATACAACAACATCCTGCAACAAACAGGACTCTTGACCCCATGGCTTACGGTGGAGCAGATCGTCTGTATAAACAAGTTATTTAGGGGCTCAGGCAGTTTGCTTTAGTGCACTTTGGGGGTGATTAATAAGGGCCTCTGTGCTGGGTTGAGGCAGCCCCCTTCCCCACCACTGGCAACAATAAACACTCAGACAAACGGATTGCAAAAGTGATGGAAAGTTTAAATAGAAAGCAGAGAGCTTTTACAGAAAGGCAAAAGCGCAGTGACAAAGAAAGATCCCAAAACAGACCCAGAGAGATCCCATCCCCACCTGAGGGTACACCCAAGAACCCCAGGGCTCCTTCTTCCCCCTCCCACTGCTAGGCTAGTCTCAGCTGGCCAGATCTGAGACTGTCCATCCCCCCATGGCCTTGGTCCTAGCCAGGCCCAAAGCCAGGAGACATCTCCCCCAGTTACCAGCTGACGGAGGAGGAAGAAAAGAGGCAGTGCTAGACTGCGCACTGCATCTTATAGTGGTGCAAAGGATTGTGGTAGGAAATACTACATAATTTCCTGTGTCCACCCCTCTGGGCTGGACTTCTGGACATAGGAAGTAAACATTGCAGGGTGTAGACGACGGGGATTGGAGTCAATCCAGATGACCAATACGATCGAGTATTGTTCCTTTATTGTTCCAGTGTTGCAGGCTGATGGTGCAGGCCTGAGGTGCAGGCCTATGGAGCAGGCCTGTAGTGCAAGTATAGCACTGTAAAGTGTAGAAGAAACAGGAGACAGGAAAGGCAGAAGTGCGTAGCAAGGCAACTGCTACAACTTATATAAACTCGGAGTGCCCTGTTGGCATAGCTCCGTTGGTTCCCTATGAGTGACCACACATTGCACTGTTACAGATTATTGGTCACACTATTAATGACAAAACAAGGTTGTTGATGCAGGTGCAGGTCCTGTTGTCCCAAGATAACTGTCCATGTTTATAGCTACCAGTGTCCTGCTTTAGTTACATGCTGCAGGCACAGCACTGTTTTGCTCCACTGCTAGCTGGCTCTGCACCTATGCTGAGCATGGCCTTCCACCATGTGAGGCTCTAGGCCTGCACTGCCAGATTGCTCACACTGCTCGTCACTGGCATTGCCACAGGTACCTTGTATAAATGTAGACTTAGCCCCAAAATGCCAACTCTGTTATCAGGACAGGCTTTTTTGCTATGCCCCTGCTCACTGCAGGGGGTTGGACTCCATGACCTTTAGAGGTCCCTTCTGACCAGGGTGATTCTGTGACTCTGGTGAGAGTTGTGCCAAGCAGCACATCGCCTTCATTCCTATGCTGACTACCCTGGGTGATCCTGCTTTGGCAGGGAGGTTGGACTGGGTGATTCTGGAGATCCCTTCCAACCTCTAACATACTGGGACACTATGATTTTTAAACCAGCACAGTTGGGTTTTTTTCTTTCCTTACTAGAGATATCTAACAAACTATTGAATTGGATTGAAGCTTGAGGAGGGCAGATTTAGACTGGATCATTAGGAAGAAATTCTTGACAGTGAGGGTGATGAGACACTGGAACAGGTTGCCCAGGGAGGCTGTGGATGTCCCCTCCCTGGAGTGTTCAAGGCCAGATTGGATGAGGCCTTGAGCAACCTGGGCTGGTTGGAGGTGTCCCTGCCTGTGGGAGGTGTCTCTGCCCACGGCAGAAGGGCTGGAACTGGATGGTCTTTAAGGTCCCTTTCAACACAAACCATTCCGCAATTCTGTACCTGACACTGGACTATCCAATGCTGACCCTTAGTGTTGTGCACAAATCTGCAGCTGTGTATTCAACTCTTGGAGGCTGATTCATTGATCTCTACATCACCACAAATGTCTATGCTTTATCATAATGGAATGTGCTGCCCAGGGAGGTGGTGGAGTCCCCATCCCTGGAGGTGTTCAAGAGGGGATTGGATGTGGCACTTGGTGCCATGGTCTAGTCATGAGGTCTGTGGTGACAGGTTGGACTCGATGATCTTTGAGGTCTCTTCCAACCTTGGTGATTCTCTGATAATGGAATTAACTGCTTGGTGTAGCTCATTCTCTGCTCTGATAGTCAGGTTTCCTTGCTGGTTGTAGCTGAATCATGACAGAACCTGAATGTTGTGACTGATTCAGATTGGATGTTAGGAAGAAGCTCTTCCCCATGAGGGTGGTGAGAGCCTGGCACAGGCTGCCCAGGGAGGTGGTGGAAGCCTCCTGCCTGGAGGTGTTTGCAGCCAGGCTGGATGTGGCTGTGAGCAACCTGCTGTAGTGTGAGGTGTCCCTGCCCATGGCAGGGGAGTTGGAACTGGCTGATCACTGAGGTCCCTTCCAACCCTAACAATTCTGTAATTCTCTGATTGTATTTCCATGACTGATGTTCCTCTGCACAGTCAATCCTCTGGAGTCACAGGGCAGTGCTGTGGCCTTTGCCTTTGCAGCTTTGAGCACAGGAGGGGCATTGCTTTCCTGGAACTGTCATTCTTCTTTGTAATCTGCTCATCAAGAAACTGCTGTGTTTCAGATGTTCCTGGTGACATAAGATGAGAGGAGCTCAGACCAACACCTAGATGAAAACACAGCTTGATTTTGCAGTTAATTATGTGGCTGGGACTGAAACCAGAAGCTTGCACTCTTTTAACCCCAATCCCAGCTCCACCTTTAGGTAGATCTTCCTATTACAATAGGAGTGAATCTGTGTATTCAGTTGCTCCAGAGAGAAGATATCTGTCAGCACCCTGCAGAACACACCTGATTTAGCTCAGAATGTATACCTGAGTATTTCTGAACCAGCTGTCCTCCAATCTTTGCTGACAAGTACTGTCTCCTTTGCTTGAACAGAGAAGATCTCACCTCAACATGAGGAGAAACTTCTTTACAGTAAGGGTGATGGAGTACTAGAATAGAATAGAATAGAATAGAATAGAATAGAATAGAATAGAATAGAATAGAATAGAATAGAATAGAATAGAATAGAATAGAATAGAATAGAATAGAATAGAATAGAATGGAACAGAACAGAATAGAATAGAATGGAATAGACCAGACCAGGCTGGAAGAGACCTTCAAGATCATTGCGTCCAACCTATCAACCAATCCAACACCACCTAAACAGCTAACCCATGGCACCAAGCACCCCATCAAAGTCTCCTCCTGAACACCTCCAATGATGGTGACTCCACCACCTCCCTGGGCAGCACATTCCAATGGGCAATCACTCTCTCTATGTAGAACTTCTTCCTAACCTCCAGCCTAAACTTCCCCTGGCGCAGCCTGAGACTGTGTCCTCTTGTTCTGGTGCTGGTTGCCTGGGAGAAGAGACCAACCCCCACCTGGCTACAACCTCCCTTCAGGGAGTTGGAGAGAGCAAGAAGGTCTCCCCTGAGCCTCCTCTTCTCCAGGCTAAGCAACCCCAGCTCCCTCAGCCTCTCCTACAGGGCTGTGTTCCAAACCCCTCACCAACTTTGTTGCCCTTCTCTGGACTCGTTCCAGCAAGTCAACCTCCTTCCTAAACTGAGGGGCCCAGAACTGGACACAGGACTCAAGGTGTGGCCTAACCAGTGCAGTGTACAGGGGCAGAATGACCTCCCTGCTCCTGCTGGCCACACTGTTCTTGATGCAGGCCAGGATGCTATTTGCCCTCCTGGCTGCCTGGGCACACTGCAGGCTCATGTTCAGCCTACCATCAACCAGCACCCCCAGGACCCTTTCTGCCTGGCTGCTCTCAGTCACTCTGACCCCAGCCTGTAGCACTGCATGGGGTTGCTGTGGCCAATATGCAGAACCTGGCACTTGGATCTGTTCAATCTCCTGCCCTTGGACTCTGCCCATCTGTCCAGCCTGTCCAGGTCCCTCTGCAGAGCCTGTCAACCCTCCAGCAGATCAACTCCTGCCCCCAGCTTGGTGTCATCAGCAAATTTGACTGACTCAATGCCCTCATCCAGATCATCAATAAAGATATTGAACAGGATGGGGCCCATCACTGATCCTTGGGGCACATCACTGGTGCCTGGCTGCCAGCTGGATGTGGCACCATTCACCACCACTCTCTGGGCTCAGCCTCCAGCCTGTTCCTAAGCCAATGCAGTGTGCTCCCATCCCAGCCATGGGCTTGGCCAGGAGTTGGAACAGGCTGCATAGAGAGGTTGTGGAGTCTCCTTCTCTGGAGGCCTTTAAACCCCATCTGCATGCATTCTACCCTAAGTGACCCTGCTTTGGCAGGGGGTTTGGACTGGCTGATCTCTTCAGGTCCTATTCAACCTCTAATGTTCTGTGATACTGATATTGTGAGTACTGCAATGTCTCCCTTGACAAAGGAGTAGTTGTCTAGGCAGAGATGCAGTAACCAGGATCATGTTATCTGGAAGTGGTTTACAAAGGTGTGGCTGATTCACTGGGACCTCAGGGGAATGGGAGAGAGCTACACTAAAAGTATTTGCAGCTAAAGAATTGTCTTCTCATCCTTTCTGCAGCCACAAAGAATAATTAGTTTACAGAATCATAGAAAAGAATCATTTTGGTTAAGAGACCTCCTTTAAGATCAACAAGTCCAACCATTAACCCAGCACTGCCAAGTTCACCACTAAACCATGGCTCCCAGCACCTCATCTACACGTCTTTTAAATCCCTCCAGGGATGGGGACTCCACCAGTGTCCTGGGTGGCCTATTCTAGGATTTGATAACCTTTTGGGGAAGAAATCCTTATCCTTATGTCCAACCTAAACCTCTCCTGAGGCCACTTCTTGTCTTATCACCAGTCACTTGGGAGAACAGACCAACCCCTACCTGGGTCTAACCTCCTCTCAGGAAGTTGTAGAGAGCCAGAAGGTCTCCCCTCAGTCTCCTTTTCTCTCAACTAAACAACCCCAGATCCCTCAGCTGCCCCTCGCCAGACTTGTCCTCCAGACCTTTCATCAGCTTCATTGCCCTTCTCTGGACCTGCTCCAGCCCCTCAACATCCTTTCTGGGTCAGGGGGACAAAATGGAACCCAGTATTCAAGGTGCATTCTCACCAGTGCCAAGTCCAGGGGGACAATCTCTGCCTTGGTCCTGCTGGTCACTCTATTGCTGATACAGGCCTGGATGCTCTTGGGCTTCTTGACCACCTGGGCACACTGCTGGCTCTTATTCAGCCCCCTGTTGACCAACACTTCCAGGTGCTTTGATGCTGAGCATCTTTTCAGCCATTCTGCCCCAAGCCTGGAGCATTCATGGGGTTGTTGTGATCCAATTGTAAGATCCAGGACTTGGCCTTGTTGCACCTCATACAACTGACCTTGGCCTTTTGATCCAGCCTGGCCAGGTCCTTGTATACCACATAAAAGGATGATCAGAGGGCTGGAGCACCTCTCCTATGAGGACAGGCTGAAAGAGTTGGGGCTGTTCAGTCTGGAGAAGAGAAGGCTCTGAGGTGACCTAATTGTGGCCTTCCAGTATCTGAAGGGAGCTACAAGAAGGCTGGGGAGGGACTGCTCAGGCAGTGATAGGACTAGGGGGAATGGAATGAAGCTGGAGGTGGGGAGATTCAGGCTGGAGGTGAGGAGGAAGTTCTTCCCCATGAGAGTGCTGAAGCCCTGGAATGGGTTGTCCAGGGAGGTGGCTGAGGCCCTGTCCCTGGAGGTGTTTAAGGCCAGGCTGGATGAGGCTGTGGCCAGGCTGATCTAGTGTGGGGTGTCCCTGCCCATGGTAGGGGGCTTGGAGCTAGGTGATCCTTGTGGTCCCTTCCAACCCTGACTATGATACTACTATGATACTACTAAATAGTCATGAAGGTCTGTTGACAGCATTGTATGCTTTAGTACAGGAACATTTTCAGCTGCACTGAAACTGCTTGCACAGTCAATGATGTGCAGGCTTTTCCTGCTGGAAAAGGGGGGCAGGAAATCCAGCAGTCTTTAAAACTCTTGCAGGAGAATTTCAGCACTTGTCCTGCTGCAAGCAGCCTAGGAGTAGCTTGTTAGCAAACTGATGTTGTTGTATTTAGAGAAGCTTCTTGGTCATCATAGAATCATAGAATCAATAAGGTTGGAAGAGACCTCAAAGATCATCAAGTCCAACCTGTCACCCAAGACCTTATGACTAAATAAACCATGGTCAAATCTTCTTCAAACCCTTCTCCCAGGCAGCCTGTGACAGAAGGAGAGGACACAGTCTCAAGCTGTGCCAGGGGAGGTTTAGATTGGAGGTGAGGAAGAAATTCTTCCCAAAAAGAGAGATTGACCATTGGAATGTGCTGCCCAGGGAGGTGGTGCAGCCACCATCACTGGAAGTGTTTAAGAAGCGGCTGGATGAGGCACTTGGTTCCATGGTTGAGTTGATTAGATGGTGTTGGGTGATAGGTTGGACTGAAAGGTCTTTTCCAACCTGGTTGATTCTGTAATTCTGTGAAATCACTTCTCAAGCTGGGGTGAAATGTCATTTCTCTCCTGTGATGCACAGCTGTACACCTCCTTCCCCAGGGGACCTTCAGCTGCTTCTGCGCTGCGGAGGAATGTTTGCTATGTGTCCCAGTGTCATGACCATGCCATCCTAAACCCTGAAGGTCAAGTGATAAAACTTTCTCCTTCATCATGACCTGGCAGTTGTGATGATTTCCTCATTCTCTCCCTACTCTAGTCATGAGGTCTGTGGTGACAGGTTGGACTCGATGATCTTTGAGGTCTCTTCCAACCTTAGTGATACTGAATACTGAATACTGAGATGAGGCCAGATAGTGTTCATGGGAGGTCATGAACACCATGCTCAATAATTGTTTGGTTTTTTTCTCTCTGCTCTATTTCCAGGTTTCTCATTCAATTTCATTAACCTGGTAAGGAGTGGAAGACGTAAGAGAGGTTTCAGTGTACAACAGCAAGCTGCAGGCTAAGGCAGACAATTCTATTGTATGTTAATTGCATCCTGGGCTGCATCAAGAGAAGTGTGGCCAGCAGGTTTGGGGAGGTGATTCTCCCCGTCTATTCCACTCTGGTGAGACCCCACCTGGAGCTCTGTGTCCAGTTCTGGAGCCTCTATTACAGGAAAGATCTGGAGGTGCTGGAAGGTGTCCAGAGAAGAGGCACGAGGATGAGCTGAGGGCTGGAGCTGCTCTGTTATGGAGACAGACTGAGGGAGTTGGGGTTTTTCAGTCTGGAGAGAAGAAGGCTCCCAGGAGACCTCATTGTGGACTTGCAGTATCTGAAGGGGGCTCCAAGAAAGCTGGGGAGGGACTTCTGAGGGTGTCAGGGAGTGATAGGACTGGGGGGAATGGAGCAAAACCAGAAATGGGGAGATTGAGATTGGATGTTAGGAAGAAGTTGTTCCCCATGAGGGTGGTGAGGCACTGGCACAGGTTGCCTCCCTGGAGGTTTTTAAGGCCAGGCTGCATTTGGCTCTGGGCAACATGATCTAGTGTGAGGTGTCCTTGCCTGTGGCAGGGGGGTTGGAACTGAATGATCCTTGAGGTCCCTTCCAACCCTGACAATTCTGTGCTTCTGTGTAACACCTTGCATTCCTCCTGTGACTGCAGTAAGGAATATTTTGTGCTACCAACAAATTCTGTGTGGCACTGCAGATGAGTCAGAAAAGTAAATAAAGTAAAAGCCAACCAACCAAACAACAACAAAACCTCCAGGAAACAAAACAACAACAACAACAAAACCCAACCCCAAACAAAGCAACCAAGCAAACAAAAAGAGACATCTCCTGAGCAGCAGAATTGGAACTAAATTAGAGAATTTATTCTGTGGACATTCCCAGCTCGGTTCAGGTTTACAAGGGCAAACAAAGATGTAATTTGAAAATCCAAACATTAGGGATGAATGCACAGATGAAGATTTTATTCAGTGTACCTTTAGAAAGTGCTGCAGCCACTGGGATCATGGAAACATAGAGTTGTTAGGGTTGGAAAGGACCACAAGGATCATCCAGTTCCAAACCCCCCTGCCATGGGGAGGGACACCTCAAACTAGGTCAGGTTTCCCACAGCCACATCCAGCCTAGCTGCAAAAACCTCCAGGGATGAGGCTTCCACCACCTCCCTCACAGCACTTTGGGAATCAGCAACAGCAGAGAAGAAGAGATTTGTTATATAAAACCTAGGGAGCAGACAGATGGGAGTCACTGACTGCCTTTTTCATGTTGACAAAGGCATGAAACAACAGCAGTTCTGACACCTAAATGCCAAAGGTGCCAATAAAAGTGTTCCTCAAAGAGGCAGAGAACCAGAGAGAGCTGCCTTGGGCTCTGGTCTGTCACCTTTTAGATGTTTGCAGTACTTTTTCTAGTCTAGTGTTGCTTAAAGAGAATACAGAACTCACCACCCCAACCCCCCACACAACCACCACTGGGGCGGGTAGGATAGATAACATAGGATAGGATAGGATAGGATAGGATAGGATAGGATAGGATAGGATAGGATAGGATAGGATAGGATAGGAGTAGAATAGAATAGGTATAGGAAAAGGAATAGAATAGAATAGAATAGAATAGAATAGAATAGAATAGAATAGAATAGAATAGAATAGAATAGGATTAGGACAGGATAGAATAGGATAGGATAGGATAGGATAGGATAGGATAGGATAGGATAGGATAGGATAGGATAGAATAGAATAGGATTAGGATAGGATAGGATAGGATAGGATAGGATAGGATAGGATAGGATAGGATAGGATAGGAGTAGAATAGAATAGGTATAGGAAAAGGAAAAGGAAAAGGAAAAGGAAAAGGAAAAGGAAAAGGAATAGAATAGAATAGAATAGAATAGAATAGAATAGAATAGAATAGAATAGAATAGAATAGAATAGGATTAGGACAGGACATAATAGGATAGGATAGGATAGGATAGGATAGGATAGGATAGGATAGGATAGGATAGGATAGGATAGAATAGGATTAGGACAGGACAGAATAGAATAGGATAGGATAGGATAGATTAGACTAGACTAGACTAGACTAGACTAGACTAGACTAGAATTAACCAGGTTGGAAAAGACCTTTGAGATCATCAAGTCCAACCTATCACCCAACACCATCTAATCAACTAAACCATGGCACCAAGTGCCACATCCAATCCCCTCTTGAACACCTCCAGGGATGGTGACTCCACCACCTCCCTGGGCAGCACACTCCAATGGTCAGTCAGCAAAGACAAAGAGTGTGATATTTTCTCTGCCTCCTGGAAAGGCAGAGTAAGAGTAGTGTGTTTAATTTATAGCCAGGAAAATATAGGTTCAATATTAGGAGCAAAACCACTGAGATACAGAGGGATCTATTGAGCAGGCAGGCTGTGGAGCTGCTGGCAAGGGAGACCATTCTGAGCAGCTTATACAAACATCTCTCAGCAATGACAGGAACAACTGAACCTACTTTGAAGCAGGCATTAAAAGGATGGGGTTTGGCCCTTCCAGCCAAGTTCTTTATTTCTGGGTGACCTGGGGAAAAACTAGGGAACCATCTGTGAATTTATATCAAAAAGGATAAAAAAAGATCAGAAAAAGCAATGTAATTCATTCTCAAGTACTCTCTTTCCCTGTGTCTTGTATTTATCCTATGCTGACAGCCATCCTCCTTCACAGTGCAGGACCAGCTTCTTTAGCAGTCCATCTCCATGAGGAACCTCTCTCTGCCTCATTTCCTGCTGAGGAGGAAAGCATTAGAAGAGAAGATCTGTTCTCAAGTGCTTCTACAGAAGCAACACATAATCCATACAACTATGAGGCTTCTGGCATCCTCCCACTGGCCTGGCCTGTGGCCAGGGCTCTTCCTCTGAGTGCTGAGGTATTGCCATTTGTTTTTTGTTCAGTGGTTGAAAGATACAGCCCCTGTATCATAGAATCATAGAATCAATAGGGTTGGAAAAGACCCCAGAGATCAAGTCCAACCTGTCACCTAACACCTCATGACTAACTAAACCCTGAGTTCATGTACTATTTTCCTTTAGTGTTTTCTCCTTCCTTCCTTCCTTCCTTCCTTCCTTCCTTCCTTCCTTCCTTCCTTCCTTCCTTCCCTCCTTCCTTCCTTCCTTCCTTCCTTCCTTCCTTCCTTCCTTCCTTCCTTCCTTCCTTCCTTCCTTCCTTCCTTCCTTCCTTCCTTCCTTCCTTCCTTCCTTCCTTCCTTCCTTCCTTCCTTCCTTCCTTCCTTCCTTCCTTCCTTTCTTTTTTTTCTTTCTTTCATTTTTTTTTTCCTGTTTGAGAGCAGATTCCTCTTCCCAAGGCAGTTTTTGAACCTTGCTCACTCTACTCACTCCTTAGCTGCCCTGCATTGCAGTACTCCCTTCAGAGACTCTCTCTCCTGATTAGCTGCTTAGGGAATGTAAGATCTAAACTTTCCTACTATGCAACACATTTAAATTAGTATAGTATTCTCTTAATTAATAGATTATTCTATATTAATAATATTAATGACTTAATCAAATTTAAATTGATACATTCACCTGGGCTGCAAGCACTGAGTCTTCCCAGACCAGAGCCAGCTGTGTCCTGGGCTGATCCCCAGCAGCCTGGGCAGCAGATGGAGGGAAGGGATTCTGTGCCTCTGCTGTGCTCTGATGAGACACCACCTGCAGGGCTGGGAGCAGCTCTGGAGTGCTCAGCACAGCAGAGGCATGGACCTGTTGGAGCAGGGCCAGCGAAGGCCACAGCAACGCAGGGAGGGCTGGAAGCCCTCTGCTGTGAGGCCAGGCTGAGAGAGTTGGGGTTGTAGAATAGAATAGAATAGAATAGAATAGAATAGAATAGAATAGACCAGACCAGGTTGGAAAAGACCTTAGAGATCAAGTCCAACCTGTCACCCAACACCATCTAATCAACTAAACCATGGCACCAAGTGCCTCATCCAGTCTTTTCTTAAACACCTCCAGTGATGGTGACTCCACCACCTCCCTGGGCAGCACATTCCAATGGCCAATCTCTCTTGCTGGGAAGAACTTCTTCCTCCCCTAAACCTCCCCGGCACAGCTTGAGACTGTGTCCTCTTGTTCTGGTGCTGGTTGCCTGGGAGAAGAGACCAACCTGATGTCTCTCTTAGCATTGCATGTTTTTACAGGGTAAAAGGTGTGGGGTTGTGCTTTGGCACTTCTGGATTCTCCAACCATCTTGTGGTGGGTTGAGGCTACCCCCCCCAACAAACTGGGGAAATTACTCCCAAAATAAATCACCAGACCAGCTCAGCTGGCTTGCAAAGCAGAATGAAGCTGTGTGTACAAAGCAAGCAAAATCCAGAACTATAAAAAGCAATGAATATGTACAAAATATGTTTATGTATACTTACAATTCAGAGAAAAAAAACACAACTGCAAGGATCCCCTTGTACAGAACCACCCCCCACCCCCACCCCGGGATGGTCCAGGGGACCACTGAGACCTCCTCCCTTCTCCTTTCCCTGGTACCTTCTGAGAAACACCACAAAGTCAGTTCAGCCAGCAGAAGATCAGGCAAGAGAGTTAAGGGAGCAAGCCATGCAAGCCACAGAGTGACTGAAGTGAAACAAGACAGAGTAGTTCATCCCAATCACATCCTGGGCTGCATCAAGAGAAGCATAGCCAGCAGGGCCAGGGAGGGGATTCTCCCCCTCTGCTCTGTTCTGCTGAGACCCTACCTGGAGCACTGTGTCCAGTTCTGGAGCCTCTATTACAGGAAGGATCTGGAGGTGCTGGAAGGTGTCCAGAGAAGGGCCACAAGCAGAGGGCTGGAGCTGCTCTGTTATGGAGACAGACTGAGAGAGTTGGGGCTTTTCAGTCTGGAGAGAAGGTGGCTCCCAGGAGACCTAATTGTGGCCTTCCAGTATCTGAAGGGGGCTCCAAGAAAGCTGGGGAGGGACTTTTGAGTGTGTCAGGGAGTGATAGGACTGGGGGGGATGGATCCAGGCTAGAAGTGTGTAGATTCAGATTGGATGCCAGGAAGAAGTTGTTTCCCATGAGGGTGGTGAGAGACTGGCACAGGTTGCCCAGGGAGGTGGTGGAAGCCTCCTGCCTGGAGGTGTTTGCAGCCAGGCTGGCTGTGGCTGTGAGCAACCTGCTGTAGTGTGAGGTGTCCCTGCCCATGGCAGGGGGGGTTGGAACTGGATGAGCTTTGAGGTCCCTTCCAGCCCTGACAGTTCTGTGGTTCTGTGTAATTCAGTTTTCTCCCAGGTAGCAAGCAAACAGAATGCTATAGACATATCTATGTTATTATTCTGCATCCTATGGCTAACTTTCTTTACCTTTTACTATTTTCTACTCAAAATCTCTGGGGTTTTCCTAGGCATCAGCCTAAAACTATAATACATCTCTACCTCAGACATCTTCTACGGCCTCAGGAGGAATTTCCTCCTCAGTTTTTGCCTTTAAAACAGCAGTGACCATGGTATTGATGTAGAGCAGTTCTCCAGTTAAAGTACAACTATAAAATATGGCCTGGTCTGAGCATGGCAGAGATTAGATCGAGCTTAAGTCACTAACAATGCATTAGCTGAAAGATAAAGAGTAATGCCATGCAAGTAATTTTGTGTTGAAATGAACTCTGTGCATTGTGCATATGAGGGGAGAAAGAGAGAGAGTTTCCATTCACAAATGTGCAGTAAGGTGTTGTGCTGTTTCCCCCTTCCCTCTCCCCGCCTCAAAAAATACTGTTGTGGTCTCCTACCTTTATTGATTTGGATTTACTGCAGTGGGCAGAAGTTGTGCACAACCTTTAAAGCACACTTAGTGTTCACAAATTGTCTGAGTGTATGGTAGATCATGCCAGCCTTTACACTCTTTTACTGCAGTGCTTTAAGGCCAGGACCTGGCTATATTTCAGAGGAATAAAACCAGACTTGTAATTTCATCCCTCTCCAAGTAATGCCCTAGCAGTGCAGTATTCATGGTGGGGGATATTGACTCAGGACTTCATGGTATTCAGCCCTAGATCACTACCTGTATGACTGATAAGGGAACAATAGCTGTGGGCTGGATTGGAAAGAAATGGCAGGCTTGACTGCACATCACCAAGCCTCTGAATTCAATGCACAGAGTCTGGAGACCTCCCCACTAATTCAGAGAGACAACAATCTGCAGGCGTTCAGGCTTGAAGGTGGGCAGTTGCCAGATCAATGGGTAGAATCACAACTAGCTGGAGAGAATACTTTACTCCTGGAACATTTGATTTTGACTTGTTCTCTCTTTCCACCCCCCTGCTGTATGTACCAGCAAATCTGCTCTGATTGCAACCTTTCCATGAAACCATTCTTCCCTGCAAACACTATCTGACTACTTGCAGAGGTTGATATTTTTTTGGGGGTAAACAAGTCATCAAGGGGGGAAAAAAAACAGTCAAGTGACTGTGCAGCAAAAGCTGTGTGGAAGCCTGGGTGACAGCCAGCTGAACATGAGCCAGCAGTGTGCAGTGTGCCCAGGTGGTCAAGAAGGCCAATGGCATCCTGCCCTGCATCAGGAATAGTGTGGCCAGCAGGAGCAGGGAAGTCATTGTGCCCTGTGCTCAGCACTGGTTAGGCCACACCTTGAGTCCTGTGTCCAGTTCTGGGCTCCTCAGTTTAAGAAGGACATTGAGACACTTGAAGGTGTCCAGAGAAAGGCAACGAGGCTGGGGAGAGGCCTGGAGCACAGCCCTGTTAGGAGAGGCTGAGGGAGCTGGGGTTGCTTAGCCTGGAGAAGATGAGGCTCAGGGGAGACCTTCTTGCTCTCTCCAACTCCCTGCAGGGAGGTTGTAGCCAGGTGGGGGTTGGTCTCTTCTCCCAGTCAAGCAGCACCAGAACAAGAGGTCTCAAGCTGTGCCAGGGGAAGTTTATGCTGGAGGTGAGGAGAAAGTTCTTCCCAGAAGGAGTAATTGGCCATTGGAATGTGCTGCCCAGGGAGGTGGTGGAGTCCCCATCCCTGGAGGTGTTCAAGAGGGGATTGGATGTGACACTTGGAGGCATGGTTTAGTTAGTCATGAGGTGTTGGGTGACAGGTTGGACTTGATCATCTCTGAGGTCTTTTCCAACCTTATTGATTCTATGATTCTAAGTGAGCAGGCTTTGTTCACTGGGCTGATTTCTTTGTCTGGAGGGGAAGAGAGACTCAGTTCCTTTTCGAACATTCTTTTGGTGTGAAATTATAGGCACAAATGAGGCCAAATGCCAAAATCCAGGCTATTTATGAACAGAATAATGTGGACAGAACAGAAGAAGGGAGAGAGAGGGAGAGGAGACAAATGGAGAGAAAGAACAGCAAAGGAATTATATTACCACGACCCCCCACCCCCTCCAAGATGGTTTAGGTCCAAGGAAGGCTGCTGCTGCTTTGGCTTGGAGGAGATGTCTTTGTTGGCTTATGCTGTCCTCCACACAGAGGAGGGGAAGGAGGGATCCCAAAGTCCAAGTCTTTATCTGAGCAGTCTCCAACATGTAGTGTTTTCAGTAAAGATGTCTTTTCTCTTCAGAGAATCACAGAATACATCTGGTTGGAAGAGACCTCCAAGCTCATCCAGTCCAACCCTCAAACCAGCACTGAAAGATTACCACCATACCATGTCCCTAAGCACCAGCTCCACACACTGCTTGAACACCCCCAGGGATGGTGACTCCACCACTGCCCTGGGCAAACCATTCCAAGGTTTGAGAACCTTTCAGTGCAGAAACATTTCCTATCATCCTCCCCTGAACCTCCCCTGGCACAGCTTGAAACCATTTCCTCTGGTCCTGTTGCTTGTTTCTCCAGGAGTTCTTCTTTTCTTCTTACAGCAGGCAAAACTTAGGGTATGACTTTGCTGCTGGTGGTGGTGGCAGTGGAGAGGGGGTTCCTGGACTGCTTTTAGGCTGGGTGTTCATGGTGATGTCTTCTCTAGGAGCAGCTAAGGCTCAGAGTCTTTTATTCAGTTAATGGCAGCTCCCCCTGGCCCACACCCCAGGTACATTATTGCCTATGTGATTGCCAGGTGTGCTAGCAGTGGGCACAGCTGCCCCAGCAGGTAGGTTGTTCATAGCAGTCTGCTCTTTTGTTGGACATTCCAGAGGGTCTTTCACCATCTGCTCCCTGGGCAGCAAAGGTGATTTTATCATTGTAGATTCACATCAAGAGAGACAAGATTGAGTATCCTACATCTGTGTGCATCCACTCCTTCAGGGTTTGGTTTGCATGGGTTCAACATCCTCTGAGCTACAGGTTCAGACAAGTCACCTATGGGAATGGGCAGATTGAGATTGGATGTGAGGAAGAAATTGTTCCCCAGAAGGGTGGTGAGAGCCTGGCACAGGTTGCTCAGGGAGGTGGTGGAAGCCTCCTGCCTGGAGGTTTTTGCAGCCAGTCTGGATGTGGCTGTGAGCAACCTGCTGTAGTGTGAGGTGCCCCTACCCATGGCAGGTGGTTGGAACTGGCTGATCCTTGAGGTCCCTTCCAACCCTAACAATTCTGATTCTGTGATCCTATGATCCTATGATTCTATGATTCTATGATCCTATGATCAAAACCCACTCCAAACCTCCCCTTTTTGAATTACAGAACACAGAATCAACCAGGTTGGAAAAGACCTCAGAGATCATTGAGTCCAACCTATCACCCAGCACCATCTGATCAACTAAACCATGGCACCAAGTGCCTCAGCCAGTCTCATTTTAAACACTTCCAGTGATGGTGACTGGCTTCATGCTGCAAGTGCCATAACCACTTGGCTCCTACCCTGGGAAATGAAAAGGCATGACTCACCCCTCCTCTCTTCCAACCTGCCAGTTCTAACTCCCCTGATTTTGGTGTCGGCCTCATTTCAGAGAGCTTCAACTGACATAAATTTCAGATGGTGCAACACTGAATCAGATCCCTCAGGCTCAGAAGATGCATTGCAATGGTATCTGTTCACTGACCTTTGTGAAATGAATATGGAGATCTCAGTTCAGCTCCTGCTTGCAGCACATGGTCGGCGCTGAAGCCCTCATCATTAATACCTCTCCTCTCTGCAGTGCAAGAGCTCTGCAGAAATATAGTCCTTTACTCCATTAAGACAAGTGTAAGAGACAGCAACATATATCTTAGGAGGAGAGAGCATCTCTGGGGTCATCAAACACTGCACTCTGCATCCATATCACCCACACAAAAAAATCTCTTTCAAGCAGTGAAAGAAACCTTTCTCTTACAGAGGTGGTTTTTAGTTCCTTCTCCTTGCCTGATGATAATCCTCCTCAGCTATCACATTGCTCAGTGAGAAAGCTTCTGCCAGGACCTTAGTGAATGGCTTTAGTTTGGGGTGGGTTTTATTCATCTTTCAGCTCCCTGATATGGGATAATAAAATATTCAGCCTTTAATTAAAGAAACAGTATTTCACACATAGCAGGATAACCCTGCCCCCAGAGCTGCCCTTGTGTTGGCAGCTACATGAGCAGCTAAGAGCTGAAGCGATTTTGCCTCTGCAGAATCTTCCTCTTCTCAACCTAGGATGGCTCTGCTAGTTGTAGCCAGCTGGGGGTTGGTCTCTTCTCCCAGGCAACCAGGGACAAGGGACACAGGCACCAAGTTAAACAGGTAAACTTACCTTATGGGGGTTGGTCTCTTCTCCCTAGTATCAGGTGGGAGGATGAGAGGGAATGGCCAAAATTGTACTAGGGGAGGTTTAGGTTGGAGATTAGGAAATACTTACTGCAAGAGTAGTCAGGGATTGGAACAGGCTGCCAAGGGAGGTGGTGCAGTTGCCATCCCTGAAGGTGTTTAAGAACTGTTTGGCCATGGCACTTGTGGACATGGTTTAATGGCCATGGTGGACTTAGGCTGACAACAGAGGTTTTTTCCAAGTGAATTAATCCTATGATTATATGGCTGATCCTGTTGCCCCTGTGATCTTTGTATTGTTCTAGTAACCTCTCTCGCTGGAAGGTGTCCAGAGAAGGGCAACAAAGCTGGGGAGGGGTCTGGAGCAGAGCCCTGTGAGGAGAGCCTGAGGGAGCTGGGGTTGCTTGGCCTGGAGAAGAGGAGGCTCGGGGGAGACCTTCTTGCTCTCTACAACCACATGAAGGGAGGTTGTAGCCAGGTGGGGGTTGGTCTCTTCTCCCAGGCACCCAGCACCAGAACAAGAGGACACAGTCTCAAGCTGTGCCAGGGGAGGTTTAGGCTGGAGGTTAGGAAGAAATTTCTTCCCAGCAAGAGAGATTGGCCATTGGAATGTGCTGCCCAGGGAGGTGGGGGAGTCCCTGTCCCTGGAGGTGTTCACAAAAGGATTGGACGTGTCACTTGGAGCCATGGTTTAGTTGTCAGGAGGTGTTAGGTATTAGGTAATAGGTTGGACTGGATGGTCTCTGAGGTCTTTTCCAACCTGGTTTGAGTCTATGATTCTTCTTGTCTCTTCTCTTCTTACTTTGTTGCTCAGGAGAGATACTAACTTACTTCTGCTTGGCCTTGGCTGCATTGTTTTGGTTAAGTCTAACAGCACCTTTGTCTGCTCCTTTCACTTCTTCCCTCTGGGACAGGGGGTGGAGGGGTCGAAAAGGAGTAGCTGGTAGTTTCTCCTGGTCTCTGACCAGGGTGGGAGTGTTGTGCTGTTTCTTAATTGTAAATCCCTGTCAATATTGTAACTTCTGGATGTTTTGTGCATGTTCATTGCATTCCACTGTAGATTGTTGCTCTGCCTGTAAATACAGCTTTCATTTGCTTCCAGCTGAGCTGAGAGTTAATGTTGGGAGTGTGGGGAAGTTTCAACCCACCACAGCTTGTTGTATTGCTCACAGCTTTAAAGAATGGAATGGAATGGAATGGAATGGAATGGAATGGAATGGAATGGAATGGAATGGAATGGAATGGAATGGAATGGAATAGACCAGGTTGGAAGAGACCTTCAAGATCATTGAGTCCAACCCATCAACCAATCTAACCCACCTAAACAACTAAACCATGGCAACAAGTGCCACATCCAGTCCCCTTTTGGACACCTCCAGTGATGGTGACTCCACCACCTCCCCAGGCAGCACATTCCAATGGGCAATCACTCTCTCTATGTAGAACTTCTTCCTAACATCCAACCTAAATCTCCCCTTTTGCAGCCTGAGACTGTGTCCTCTAGCAGAACACGTTGCAAATCCCTTCTCAGACAACGTTTCAGGTGGTTGTGATGTCTGTGGCAGCACAAAGCATTGCCCTGTGTTAGGACTGAAATGCAAGCTTGTCCTTTCTGCGAAAAACCTTTGCTTGGAGGAAATCAAATGGTTTTTCCTTGCCTTCTTATGCAAACCCCGATGAAAACATGCTTGAGTTGGAATTTGCTGTGAGAGACTAAAAGTTTGTCTCTCTCTGTGTGACTCAACAAAGATAAAATCACTTGCTGCTTGCCCAGACAATAGCTGATATGTGTTGGGCAGAGCCACTAGAATGACTCTTGGAAGGGGCAAAGATAACATTGATCACTGGGCCACAGCTGGCCTGATAACAATGGACCGAGGCCACCTTCGGGAATATGCATGAGACAAGATAATCTCCACCCATCAAGTACCCTGGGAAGAGTGACACAATGGATTCACCACCTCTTTTCCTGATGTGTAATGAGTGTGGGGGCTTGTCTGGATAAGGATGGAGGAGGCCCCCCCCCCCTCCATCCAAACACACAGGAATGCACAGAAAGATTTCCGGGGGAACGATACCTGGACATTTACCTAAGGATGATTTCCTGGCCCCTGAATTCCTGAGGGACAATACTTGCACACATACCTAAGGACTAAAAACTGTATAAAAGACTGGAGCCACTACTGGCTACTCAGAAGGAAAACACAGAAGAAAAATGTGGGGGACTGTGTCTCCCAGACTGGATGATTAACAGAAGAAAAGCGCAGGAGATGAAGGAAAACACAGGAGACGGAGCATGCCGCTGAGAAGGGAATGCCGGGACAATGCTGCTCCGGAGAAAAGTAGGCCGTGGAGCCTGGAAGCTCTACAGACCCAGGCTGCCCAGAGGACCACCTCTCTTCTCCGGCCAAAGCCTCAGCACCGTTTCTCTACAAACCCAACACCTCCTGCAGCACCTTTCCTCCACAGACTCAAACTGTCTTCAGGGGGTGAGGGGTGTGGTAATATAATTCATTTCCTCTTTTCTCTTTCTTCTCTCTCTCCCTCTCTATTTTCTCCCTCTCTATTTTCTCCCTCTCCCCTTCTTATGTCCACTTTATCTATGTAATCAATAGCCTAGCTGTTGATATTTTGGCCTCGTTTGTGCCTCTAATTTCACATCACGGGAATACTCAGAAGAACTTAGTCTCTTTCCCTCTCCGGACCGAGACATTTGCCCAGCCCTGTCCAGAGATTACCTGCTTTGACAAAAATACTTTGAAGTTTCCAGATGAAAAGCACACCAGGTAGGAGCTGAATATTGCTATAAACACATCAAATAGAAGATCTGAAAGACTTTTGTTGTTAGTATTATTATTATTATTATTCCCTGACTTGATTCTTGTGCGGAGAACACCACAGCCCTCTGTTTCCGTTTATCTTTCAGTGCTTGGGAACATCAAATGGCAGCTAATAGGGAGAATGTGCAGTTTAAGAGTTTTCTTCCTCCAGCATTTCTCTTGACAGGCCACAGAGAGCTTTGATTAGATTCACTGTCTGCAGCCTGTGAAAATTGTCACCTTTTCCCTTGATTTATACGCAGGGCTCTAATCATAAACCATCTTCAAAAGGAAACTGCGTGAGGCTGCCTGCCAGAGCTTCCAGAAAGGACTTGGCATAACTCAACAGCTAGCCCCAAAGTCAGTTCCAAACAGAAAACCTAAATTTTCTTGGCCTTAAAGCACCCCATCAAGTCTCCTCCTAAACACCTCCAATGATGGTGACTCCACCACCTCCCTGGGCAGCACATTCCAATGGACAACGACTCTCTCAGTGAAGAACTTTCTCCTCACCTCCAGCCTAAACTTCCACTGGTGCAGCTTGAGACTGTGTCCTCTTGTTCTGGTGCTGGCTGCCTGGGAGAAGAGACCAACATCCACCTGTCCACAACCTCCCTTCAGGTAGTTGTAGAGAACAATAAGGTCACCCCTGCGTCTCTTCTTCTCCAGGCTAAGCAACCCCAGCTCCCTCAGCCTCCCTTCATAGGGCTTGTTCCAAACCCCTCACCAACTTTGTTGCCGTTCTCTGCACACGCTCCAGGAAGTCAACCTCCTTCCTAAACTGAGGAGCCCAGAACTGGACACAGGACTCAAGGTGTGGCCTAACCAGTGCAGTGTACAGGGGCAGAATGACTTCCCTGCTCCTGCTGGCCACACTGTTCCTGATGCAGGCCAGGATGCCATTGGCCTTCTTGGCTGCCTGGGCACACTGCAGGCTCATGTTCAGCCTACCATCGACCAGCACCCCCAGGTCCCTCTCTGCCTGGCCGCTCTCCAGCCACTCTGACCCCAGCCTGTAGCACTGCATGGGGTTGCTGTGGCCAATGCGCAGAACCTGGCACTTGGATGTGTTTAGTCTCATGCCCTTGGACTCTGCCCATCTGTCCAGCCTCTTGAGGTTCCTCTGCAAAGCCTCTCTACCCTCCCTATCTCTATATTTATCTATCTTTATTTCTATCATCTATCTTTCTATCCATCTCTATGTCTCTCTCTATCTCTATCAATCTATCTATATTTCTATCTATCATCCATCTATCTCTCTATATCTATCTTCCTATCTTTCTATCTATATTTCTCTCTCTCTCTTTATCTCTTTCTCTCTCTATATCTATCTATCTATCTATCTATCTATCTATCTATCTATCTATCTATCTATCTATCTATCTATCTATCTTTGTATCTGTTTATCTATTTATCTATATCTCTATCTGTCTGTCTGTCTGCTTGCATGATCTCTGTTCTCATGAGCCCCCCACCTGTATCACTCTCTCAAATTCTGGTGCCCCCAGCAGAAGGAGGGTATGGAGCTGATGGAGGGGGGCTAGAATAAGCCATGATGATGATCAGAGGGCTGGAGAACCTCCCCTGTGTCGACAGGCTGAGAGAGTTGGGGCTGTTCAGTATCTGTAGGCAGCTACAAGAAAGCCAGGAAGGGACTTCTTACAAGGGCTTAGAGAGACAGGACAAGAGGAAATGGATTGAAGCTTGAAGAGGGCAGATTTAGACTGGAGATGAGCAAGAAAGTCTTTACAGCGAGGGTGGAGAGACACTAGAACAGGTTGCCAAGGAGGTTGTGAATGCCCCCTCCATGGAGGTGTTCATGACCAGGTTGGAGGGTTTAGTGGAAGGTGTCCCTGCTCATGGCAGTGGTTTGGATTTAGATGATTTTCAAGGTCCCTTCCAACCTAATATGTTCTATGAACATGTAGATATGTGTGTTTTCATACACAGGTCTCAAATGTGTGCCTCTGTATTTAGAGAGAGCTGTGTCTACAAAATTCACCCCTGACTTGAAAAGTATGAAAAAGTACTTTGAAGTACCCATAATAAGCCATCATAATGTAGGTAAAATACATTTCAGCTCTGCAAGTTGACTACACAGTAATTTGCTCTCTCTGAGTGGAATTCACTCTCTGAGCAAGGAGTTGAGTTGTCAGAAACCTTTTAGTGGAGAAACCATAGCTCCCCAAGGTTCCAAATGCTGTTCACAACGATGTTGTCACTTACCCTTCCATTATTTTCTCACCTTTCCCTGACTGACTTTTGGATCCTAATAGCTGCATACACACACAAGACTCAGTTTTATCTGAGGCATCTTTGGAATGACTTCAAGAGGTATCAGACTATCAGTGTAGACACTTTCCTGTATTCTTAGTGTTGGCATTAAGTCCTCAGGGTTATTTTTTGCAGAGGGGGAATTTTTGTTCTCATGGGGAGGTCTGGGAATCTCGACTGAAACACTGGCACAGGCTGCTCAGGGAGCTGGCAAAAGCCCCAACCCTAGAGGTGTTTGAAAGAGGCAGAGATGTGGGGCTGAGGCACATGGTTTAGCTCCAGACTTTATAGAGTTAGGGAGTCATAGAGTCATAGAATCAGTAAGATTGGAAAAGACCTCAAAGATCATCAAGTCCAACCTGTCACTCAAGACCTCATGACTACTAAACCATGGCACCAAGTGCCACATCCAGTCCCCTCTTGAACACCTCCAGGGATGGTGACTCCACCACCTCCCTGGGCAGCACATTCCAATGGCTAACAACTCTCTCTGGGAAGAACTTTCTCCTTACCTCCAGCCTAAACCTCCCCTGGCACAGCTTGAGACTGTGTCCTCTTGTTCTGGTGCTGGTTGCCTAGGAGAAGAGACCAACCCTCACCTGGCTGCAACCTCCCTTTGTCATTGCACTCAAGGATCTTAAAGAGGTTTTGGATGTTAGGAAGAGTTTCTTTAATGCAAGAGTGGTCAGGCATTGGAATGTGCTGCCCAGGGAGGTGGTGGAGTCCCCAAGCCTGGATGTGTTTAAAAGTGGTTTGGATGTGGTGCTTGAGGCTATGATTTAGGGGTGACCCTTGTAGAGTAGGGTTTTAGGTTGGACTTGGTGATCCTGAGGGTCTTCTCCAATGTGAATGCTCCTGTGACTCTGTGAATATTTTCCAACAGAAACAATTGTCTGATAGTAGAATTTCTTTGCTGTTAACAAAAACAAATGTGTATAGATGTACTTCTGACTTTGCAGTAGCTAATGAGTTTCTAGTTTTCAACATAGCCATGAATCCATGAAGAGATCCCTACTTTAATGCTTGAAACAGACAGAGAGATGAAATTAGACAGTATTTGGGGAACTGATTGACAGAATTATGCTGCTTGGTGATTCAAAAAGGATTGAAACTTTCCCTCAGAAAGTGGTAGAAGTAATTAAATATCCAGTAATGATAAGACAGAAAGAAGTATATGCAGTTAAGAGTTTACTGAAGTGCATTCACTGTTCATGACCTGGAGAATGAGACAATGTGGTCTTTGGTCAGGAGAATCATAGAATCCACCAGGCTGGAAAAGACCTGAGGAATCATGGAGTCCAGCCTATTACCTAACACCTAACACCTCCTGACAACTAAACCATGGCTCCAAGTGCCACATCCAATCCACTCTTGAACACCTCCAGGTATGGGGAACTCCACCACCTCCCTGGGCAGCACATTCCAATGACAAATGACTCTCTCAGTGAAGAACTTTTTCCTCACCTCCAGCCTAAACTCCCCCTGGCACAGGTTGAGACTATGTCCTCTTGTTCTGGGGCTGGTTGCCTGGGAGAAGAGACCAACCCCCACCTGGCTACAACCACCTTTCAGGTAGTTGTAGAGGGCAATGAGGTCTCCCCTGAGCCTCCTCTTCTCCAGGCTAAGCAACCCCAGCTCCCTCAGCCTCTCCTCACAGGGCTGTGCTCAAGGCCTCTCCCCAGCTTTGTTGCCCTTCTCTGGACATGTTCAAGTCTCTCAATGTCCTTCTTTAACTGAGGGGCCCAGAGCTGGACACAGGACTCAAGGTGTGGCTTGACCAATGCAGAGTACAGGGCACAATGACTTCCCTGCTCCTGCTGGCCACACTATTCCTAATGCAGGCCAGGATGCCATTGGCCCTCTTGGCCACCTGGGCACACTGCTGGCTCATGTTTAGGTGGCTGTCAATCAGTACCCCCAGGTCCCTTTCTTCCTGGCTGCTCTCAGCCACTCTGACCCCAGCCTGTAGCTGTGCCTGGGGTTGCTGTGGCCAAAGTGCAGCCCCTGGCACTTGGATTTAAGGGAAATTCGTTAGGTCAAAGCAGTTGTTAAGAAAGTCAGTTACTCTTATCAGTTGCATTCCAGGGTCAGTTGCATGCTCTCTGGCCAAAGATACAAAAAAGCCAGAGCAGACTGAAGCTGGAGTGAGTGAGAGAAAACTCTGTGAGCGATACTTGCTGTGGTGCATCTCACATATGACCAATGAATTCTGTTTAGAATTCATCTTTGTTTTCCTTCTTACATCCAAACATTCAGGTAGAGAATTAGGCAGCTGTCCTTTTCTTAAAGGCACAGCCTAACCTGCCACACATTCCAAAGGGATTTTCTCTTTTCAGTGGTTTCTGGACTGACAGACAGCGAATCAACCAAATGCCTTGCAGCATTTCAGATGTAAATTTCTAAGCACTAAGGCTGCTAATGACAAGACTTTGCAGACTTGCTCCAGTGGGTGCTGAGGGCCTGAGAGAATAAATCTAATTAATTCTAACCAGTGGGTTGTGCAAAGCTCTTTGAAGTCAGTGGACCTTCCACTCCCTCACACTACTGCACAGACTAACATTGTTCACCCATGGTGTCAGTGTGTATAAATGTATATAAACATATACCATAACCACAGCCTGGGTAAATCACAGAATCAAAGTACCTTAGGGGTTGGAAGGGATCTCAAAAGGTCATTAAGTTCAACCCCCCTGCCAGAGCAGGATCACCTAGGGCAGGTCACACAGGAACACATCCAGGCAGGTTTTGAATGTCTCCAAAGAAGGAGACTCCACAACCTCCCTGAGCAGCCCTCTCCAGTGTTTTGTCACCCTCAGTGAAAAAGTTTGTCCTTCTGTTCACATGGCAGCTCCTCTGCTCCAGCTTGCACCCAGTGCCCCTTGTCCTGTCACTGGTCATCACTGAAGCAGAGCCTGGCTCTGTCCTCCTGACACCGCTCTGCACATCTTTATCATCAGGATTGAGGTCACCCCACAGACTCCTCCTCTCCAAGCTCAAGAGCTCCACCTCCCTCAACCTGCCCTCACAGGGAGATGTTCCACTCCCTTAATTATCTTTGTGGTTCTGCACTGGACTCTTCCAAGCACTTTTCAATGGCATCAAGCAGTTTTCCAAGGCATGACTTCAATGTAGGTAATTCAGTTTCAATGTCCAAGTTGTGTTTCAGCTATTGGATAGGATTAAAAGAATATCTAGCAAGAATCTTGACAGCTCTATTGGACATTTGTCACACCCCCAGATCTGCTAACCTATCAGGGCAGGTGCATGGTATCTTGGGATGCAGCAAGAGAAGTGTGTCCAGCATGTGAGGTGAGACCTCACCTGGAATGCTGCATCCAATTCTGGGGTCCCCAGTTCAAGAAGGACAGGGATCTGATGGAGAGAGTCCAACAGAGGGCTACAAAGGGCTACAAGGATGCTGAAGGGACTGCCTGGTGAGGAAAGGCTGAGAGCTCTGGGGCTGTTTAGTCTAGAGAAGACAAGACTGAATGGAGATTTGATCAATGTCTATCAATATCTGAGGGCTGGGGCGTCAGGATGAAGGCACCAGGCTCTTTTTGATGGTGTCCAGTGACAGGACAAGGAGCAGTTGGTACAGGCTGGAAAACAGGAAGTTCCACCTCAACAGGAGGAGAAAGAGCACTGGAGCAGGCTGCCCAGAGAGGTTGTGGAGTCTCCTTCACCAGAGACTTTCAAAACCTATCAGGATGCATTTCTGTGTGACGTGTTCTAGGTGACCCTGCTTGGGCAGGGACTTTGGACTAGATGATCTCTAGGGGGCCCTTCAAACCCCTACCATTCTATGGTTTTATGGTGGTTCTGTGTCTTTGAGTCACCTGTTTCCAGTGATCTTCCACAGTGAGTTCCTAAACTAAACTCTTGACTTTTGGGCAGGATGAAGCCCTCAGGTTTATGGAAATTGCCAGTCCCTGGATCCTTTTGAACTGTGTTTTCAAACAGTCCTATTTGGAAATCTCAGAGAACATTAATTAGTCTTTCAGCATTTTATGGAGGGGGTGTTAGCTGAGCTTTTGCAAACCCAAATGCTTGTTCTGCCACAGATTTGTTGTGTGACTCTAGAGAATGTAATTAACTTCTCTTATCAACAGGAATGAAGCCCCAGCGTGGCTCTTGGCTCTGCTGTATCCTTTTAGTCTATGAGAATGGAGCTGTGTGTGTTTGACAGCGTGGATTTTGACAGCTATGACGACCTTAAAGCACCACTGTGGTGTCACCGATTAACTGCATTGCAGACCAGTCTTGCTCACAAGGGGGACACCAGGTGTTCCAACCATATCTCTGTTCCAGCCCTCTGAATTCCTCTGAGAGCTTCTTAGAAGCAGAGAATCATAGAACAGATTGTGTTGGAAGGGGCCTTTGAAGTTCATCTTGTCCAACCCTCCTGGGGATATTTGCATCTAGAGCAGGCTGCTTAGAGCCCCCAAATACTGACCTGCAATGATTCCAGAGATGGGGCACTTGCCACCTCTGGGCAGCATGGGCCAGGGGCTCACCACCCTCATAGGAAATCCTGCTTTGTCTCTAGTCTGAATCTCCCTGCTTTAAGTTTCAAACCTTCACCCCTTGTCCTGTCACAACAAGCCCTGCTGAAACAAATTAGAATGGAATGGAATGGAATGGAATGGAATGGAATGGAATGGAATGGAATGGAATGGAATAGAATAGAATAGAATAGAATAGAATAGAATAGAATAGAATAGAATAGAATAGAATAGAATAGAATAGAATAGAATAGAATAGAATAGAATAGAATAGACTTAACCTGGCTGGAAAAGACCTTCGAGATCATCAAGTTGAACGTATCACCCAACACCATCTGATCAACTAAACCATGGCACCAAGTGCCTCATCCAGGCTCTTCCTAAACACCTCCAGGGATGGTGACTCCACCACCTCCCTAAGCAGCACATTCCAATGGCCAATCTCTCTTGCTGGGAAGAATTTCTTCCTAATATCCAGCCAGAACTTCCCCTGGCACAGCCTGAGACTGTGTCCTCTTGTTCTAGTACTGGCTGCCTGGGAGAAGAGACCAACTCCCACCTGGCTGCAACCTCCCTTCAGGTAGTTGTAGAGAGCAAGAAGGTCTCCCCTGAGCCTCCTCTTCTCCAGGCTAAGCAACCCCAGCTCCCTCAGCCTCTCCTCACAGGGCTGTGCCCCAGACCCCTCCCCAGCCTTGTTGCCCTTCTCTGGACACCTTCAAGTCTCTCAATGCCCTTCTTAAACTGAGAGGCCCAGAACTGGACACAGGACTCAAGGTGTGGCCTAACCAGTGCTGAGCACAGGGCACAATGACTTCCCTGCTCCTGCTGGCCACAGCATTCCTGATGCATACCAGGATGCCATTGGCCTTCTTGGCCCCCTGGGCACACTGCTGGCTCATGTTCAGCCTACTGTCACCCAGTACTCCCAGGTCCCTTTCTGTTTGGCTGCTCTCCAGCCACTCTGACCCCAGCCTGTAGCCATCTTTCCTATCAACCCCATTAAGTACTTGAAAGGCCACAATAAAGTGTCCCTGGAGCCTTCTCTCCTTCACTCTGAACCACCCCAACTTTCTCAGCCTGGCCTGATAGTGTTCCAGCCCTCCTCAGCAGTGCTGTGGCAAATATTTCAAGATCTCTTTCTCCAAATTAAAGTTTCTTGGAGTGAAATCCCATGCTCTGCCTTTCCAAACCAAGCATGTTAAAGCTCAAGCTTCTCCAAATTACAATAAATTACCTCTTTTTGGTCTGCTAGTTTTAATTTAGGGGGAACCCAGCAGAAGATTCTGCTGTCTAGGAAACAACCAGCTTTAGCAGGAGGCTTGGGTAATGGCATGTTCAAAACAGAGCTGCTTCCAAAGGCTATCTCAGAAGGCAATGCAGGTGAAAGGAGCACATCTGACTGCTGACAGCACGAAACTTATGTCATTATCTAGTGAACTGAGATATTAAGTTCTTGCAGTGTTTGTCCTCTCTTGGATTAAGGTTTTAGTCAGCCTCAGGTCAGGAGTGGCATTTGAAATAATTCACAACCCTTTGTCTTCTTAGTCCTTTCACAGCAGGCTAGGCAAAATTTCATTTCCCCTGCTTTCAGATGCTGCATCTTCCCCCTCGTCACATGAGCCACGAGTACAGACACAGAAGCACAGAAACATTCAGGTTGGAAGAGACCTTCAGGATCACCAAGCCCAACCCAGAACCCTACTCTACAAGGGTCACCCCTAAACCAGAGGCCCAAGCACCACATCCTTTAAACACATCCAGGCTTGGGGACTCCACCACCTTCCTGGGCAGCACATTCCAGTCCCTGACCACTCTGGCTGAGAAAAAATGTTTCCTCATGTCCAGTCTAACCCTACCCAGCTGCAGCTTCAGGTCATTCCCTCTTGTTCTATCACTAATTACCTGTGAGAAGAGACCAGCACCAACCTCCTCACAGCATCCTTTCAGGTGATTGTAGACAGCAGTGAGTCAGCAATGAGTTGCAGCCAGCAGCCAGCAGCCAGCTCACAGAAACACAGAGCCAGTTTCAAACTTTGACACAACATTCATGGAATCATAGAATCATGAAGGTTGAAAAAGCTCTGTAAGATCATTCAGTCATTGAAACACTGTCATGCAATGAGGATGGGGAGAGGTCTCAAGTACAAGCCCTCTGAGGAGAGGCTGAGGGAGCTGGGGTTGCTTAGCCTGGAGAAGAGGAGGCTCAGGGGAGACCTTGCTCTCTAACAACTCCCTGAAGGGAGGTTGTAGCCAGGTGGGGGTTGGTCTCTTCTCCCAGGCACCCAGCACCAGAACAAGAGGACACAGTGTGGAATGTGCTGCACCAGGGAAGGTTTAGGCTGGAGGTGAGGAGAAAGTTCTCCCCAGAAAGAGGAATTGGCCATTGGAATGTGCTGCCCAGGGAGGTGGTGGAGTCACCATCCCTGAAGGTGTTCAAGAAAGGCTTGGATGTGTCACTTGGAGCCATGGTTTAGGTGTCAGGAGGTGTTAGGTATTAGGTAATAGGTTGGAATTGATGATCTCTGAGGTCTTTTCCAACCTTATTGATTCTATGATTCTATGCCCACTAAGCCATGTCCCAAAGTGCCATGTCTGCTTGTTAAAATCACCTCCAGGGATGGGGACTCCACCACCTCCCCGGGCAGCCTGTGCCAATCTCTGAGCACTCTTGCAGCAAAGGAAGCTTTCCTAATCTCCAACCTAAATCTTTCCTGGTGCAACTGAATGCATTCCCTCTTGTTACTAGGGAGAAGAGACCAACTCCCACCTGGCTCCAACCTCCTTTTGGGGAGTTGTAGAGAGCAATCAGGTCTCCCTTCAGCCACTCTTTCTCCAGGCTGAACAACTCCGCTTCCCTCAGCAGCCACTCCTCACCTCTGAAGGCAGCAGTGTTTCACAACCACAGTATCACAGTATCACTAAGGTTGGAGGAGACCTCAAAGATTATTGAGTCCAACCTGTCACCACAGACCTCATGACTAGACCATGGCACCAAGTGCCACATCCAATCCCCTCTTGAACACCTCCAGGGGTGGGGACTCCACCACCTCCCTGGGCAGCACATTCCAATGACAAATGACTCTCTCAGTGAAGAACTTTCTCCTCACCTCCAGCCTAAACTTCCCCTGGTGCAGCTTGAGACTGTGTCCTCTTGTTCTGGTGCTGGTTGCCTGCCTGGGAGAAGAGACCAACCCCCACCTGGCTACAACCACCTTTCAGGTAGTTGTAGAGAGCAATGAGGTCACCCCTGAGCCTCCTCTTCTCCAGGCTAAGCAACCCCAGCTCTCTTAGCCTCTTGTCAGAGGAATCCTAAGTCTTCTCAGATTTCTTACACTTGCAGTTACACTGCTCCAATTAATAATCCTTCCTGGGAAAAAGAAAAAAGGAAAAAAGGAAAAAAGAGAAAAAGCAATTGCAAAAGGAGTAAATCCTTTCAGTGTAAGTGGGCTAAGTGCTATTTATCTAAAAGCCTCTGGCAGCTGGGGCCTGGCTTAATCTTCTAGCCCAAATCAAATCATGTCAGCTCAGATCAGCTTCCCTGCATAATCTGATTTTTGTGGGAGTTCAGCCTCTCTCCCTGTGTGCGACCTCTGGCAGCAAAGTGAAGAGGGAAACTCAGCAGCTCTGGGTGAGTGTGGGGGTTTAGGCTGGGTGCTGGCCCGGATGCCACTGCACTGACCACACCTGGGAGGTCCCCAAAGGGTCCAGCCCACTGGGTGGACACAGCAAACCAGGTTATTTCACCCACAATCCTCTGCTCCTCTATAGGATAGGATAGGATAGGATAGGATAGGATAGGATAGGATAGGATAGGATAGGATAGGATAGGATAGGATAGGATAGGATAGAATAGAATGGAATGGAATGGAATGGAATGGAATGGAATGGAATGGAATGGAGTAGAATAGAATAGAATAGAATAGAATGGAATGGAATGGAATAGAATAGAATAGAATAGAATAGAATAGAATAGAATAGAATAGAATAGAATAGAATAGAATAGAATAGAATAGAATAGAATAGAATAGACAGCATGGGGTCTTCACTTCCTCTTTCATCCCCTGATGCTGCCTAGGTAAAATGGCTGGGATGCCTCCCTTGGGTGTACCCCCAGGTGGGGATGGGATGTTCTTGGGTCTGTTTTGGGGTTTCTTTTGTCACTGTGCTTCTGGTTTTCTGTACACACTCACTGTTCTCTATTGAAACTTTCCATCACTGTTGCAATCCCTTTGTCTGAGTCGATATTTCTGCCCGTGGTGGGGAGTGGGTCTGCCCCAACCCATTACAGTGAGCCAGCTCCTGAGGGGGTGGAATCCAGCACAGATTTCTGATGTCTTTTCCTTGAACTTGATCAATTCAAATCATCCAAGGATGTGGCTTCCGCGATTGAATATATTCATGGATGGTAAACTGGGAAAGGAATCACTCCAAAAACTTCTATTTCATGGCTTTCCATAATGTTAAAGTTTGTGTCTGTCCATTCAAAAATCTGAGCTTCCTCCCTCCCTCCCCAGAATGGCAACAGTCTGGTCAGAACAAGAGGACACAGTCTCAAGCTGTGCCAGGGGAGGTTTAGACTGGATGTTAGGAAGAAGTTCTATACAGAGAGAGTGATTGCCCGTTGGAAGGGGGCCTACAAGGAATCTGGGGAGGGACTGCTCAGGATCTCAGGGAGTGATAGGACTAGGGGGAATGGAATGAAGCTGGAGGTGGGGAGATTCAGGCTGGAGGTGAGGAGGAAGTTCTTTCCCATGAGAGTGGTGAAGCCCTGGAATGGGTTGTCCAGGGAGGTGGTTGGGGCCCCATCCCTGGAGGTGTTTAAGGCCAGGCTGGATGAGGCTGTGGCCAGGCTGATCTAGTGTGGGGTGTCCCTGCCCATGGCAGGGGGGTTGGAACTAGCTGATCCTTGTGGTCCCTTCCAACCCTGACTGATACTATGATACTATGATACTATCAATGTGCTGCCCAGAGAGGTGGTGGAGTCACCATCACTGGAGGTGTTCAGGAGGAGAGTTGATAGGGTGCTTGGTGCCATGGGTTAGTTGATTAGGTGGTATTGGATGATAGGTTGGACACAATGATCTTGAAGGTCTCTTCCAGCCTGGTTTATTCTGTTCTGTCCTTGTCCTCCTCGTGCCTGCTCCTTATATTTAGCTCTCCTGTTAGCTTCTCTGCTGCCTCACAGCATTCATTTCACAAACTTTATGCATAAGCAAACCTTTGCAAGGCTCCATGCAAAGATGAAAAAGCCTGTAAAAAGCCTGTGGAAATTGCAGTAAACAGCAAATGTTCCTGCAGAGAAATATTGGGTTTACTGTGTGATTAAACCATACCCAGCTCCTCTCTCTCTTTCTGCCATGCATTTGGTCTAGGACTGGTGGAGACACCAGAAGGCTGTGCAGTCATGCAGTGAGACCTGGACAGGCTGGAGAGCTGGGCAGAGTGGAACCTAATGAGGTGCAACAAGTGTAAGTACAGAGCCCTGCACCTGGGGAAGAACAACACCATGCACCAGTACAAGTCAGGGGTTGTCCTGCTGGAATCCTAGATGGGGCAGCCATGTGCCCTTGTGGCCAAGAAGGCAAATGGTATACTGGGGTGCATCACAAGAAGTGTGGCCAGCAGGTCATGAAGGGAGGGTGTCCTCTCCCTCTATTGTGCCCTGGTGAGACTACACATGGAGTACTGTGTCTAGTTCTGGGCTCCCCAGTTCAAGAGGGACAGAGGAACAACTGGAGAGAGTTAATGAAGGCTACAAGGGAGATGAGGGGACTGGAACAGCTGCCTGATGAGGAAAGGCTGAGAGACCTGGGGCTGGTTAGTCCAGAGAAGAGAAGGCTGAGAGAGGATCTTATTAATGCTTAAAAATAACTGAAGGGCGAGTGCCAGGAAGAAGGGACCAGGTCTCCTCAGTGGTGTCCTGTGATAGAACAAGGGGCATTGGATACAAACTGGAACAAAAGAAGTTCCACCTCAACGTGAGGGAAAACTTTACTGTGAGGGTGCTGGAGCCCTGGAGTAGGCTGCCCAGAGAGGTTGTGGAGTCTCTTTCTCTGGAGACTTTCAAGACCATTTGGATATGTTGTTGGGTGAGCTGTCCTTGGGTGATCCTGCTATGGCAGAGGGATGTGTTCTTGAGTGACCTGCCCTTGGGTGATCCTGCTATGGCAGAGGGATGTGTTCTTGAGTGAGCTGCCCTTGGGTGATCCTGCTATGGCAGAGGGATGTGTTCTTGAGTGACCTGCCCTTGGGTGATCCTGCTATGGCAGAGGGATGTGTTCTTGGGTGAGCTGCCCTTGGGTGATCCTGTTATGGCAGAGAGATGTGTTCTTGGGTGAGGTGCCCTTGGGTGATCCTGTTATGGCAGAGAGATGTGTTCTTGGGTGAGGTGCCCTTGGGTGATCCTGCTATGGCAGAGGGATGTGTTCTTGGGTGAGCTGCCCTTGGGTGATCCTGTTATGGCAGAGAGATGTGTTCTTGGGTGAGGTGCCCTTGGGTGATCCTGCTATGGCAGAGAGATGTGTTCTTGGGTGAGGTGCCCTTGGGTGATCCTGTTATGGCAGAGAGATGTGTTCTTGGGTGAGGTGCCCTTGGGTGATCCTGCTATGGCAGAGGGATGTGTTCTTGAGTGACCTGCCCTTGGGTGATCCTGCTATGGCAGAGGGATGTGTTCTTGGGTGACCTGCCCTTGGGTGATCCTGCTATGGCAGAGGGATGTGTTCTTGAGTGACCTGCCCTTGGGTGATCCTGCTATGGCAGAGGGATGTGTTCTTGGGTGACCTGCCCTTGGGTGATCCTGCTATGGCAGAGGGATGTGTTCTTGAGTGACCTGCCCTTGGGTGATCCTGCTGTGGCAGAGGGATGTGTTCTTGAGTGACCTGCCCTTGGGTGATCCTGCTATGGCAGAAGGATGTGTTCTTGGGTGACCTGCCCTTGGGTGATCCTGCTCTGGCAGAGGGATATGTAGTTGGGTGACCTGCCCTTGGGTGATCCTGCTCTGGCAGAGGGATGTGTTCTTGGGTAAGTTGCCCTTGGGTGATCCTGCTCTGGCAGAGGAATGTGATCTTGGGTGAGTTGCCCTTGGGTGATCCTGCTATGGCAGAGGGATGTGTTCCTGGGTAACCTGCCCTTGGGTGATCCTGCTGTGGCAGAGGGATGTGTTCTTGAGTGAGCTGCCCTTGGGTGGTCCTGCTCTGGCAGGGGGTTTGGACCAGATGATCTCTGGAGGTCCCTCCTAACCCCTACCATTCTGTGATTCTGTGATCCTGTGATTGACTCATTTTGATTTGAAGCTCCATTCAGAGAGCAATGCCTTTGATCAGTGACAAATGCTGCTGATAATTTTCCACTGGGAGCAGGTGAATGCATTAATTTGTTTTCTTAAGCAAGTTAGCAAGTATGATACATCCAGTGACAACTTACATTCTGCTTCCAGTTTGCCTGCTGTCTGTTCCTAACCTTAATAATTTTCTCATTCTGAGCACAGAGTTGCTGATCTGATCTACATTCTGGCCTGCAGGCTCAAGGTCAGAGATAGTGGAATATCATTAGAGTGAGTTGGAGTCACCAAAAAAAAGAGTGCATGATGAAACACAGGTCTCATAAAAACCTTAATGACTCTCCAGAATACCTGGGAGAATCCCAGACAGGGGAGAATTTGGCTCAGGCAGTTATTTGTACAGTGTGGTGTTTGGGGGTTGTTTAATTATTATTATTTTCTTCTCCTTTTTTGTCTCTCTTTTAGTTGTGAAGGGACAGTGTTAATTCTAAATCAACCATAAAGTAGCCATAGGATAGAATCAGAGAAGTGTCAGGGTTGGAAGGGTCCTCAAGGCTCAGCCAGTTCCAACCCCCCTGCCATGGGCAGGGACACCTCACACTACAGCAGGTTGCTCACAGCCACAGCCAGCCTGGCTGCAAAAAACCTCCAGGCAGGAGGCTTCCACCACCTCCCTGGGCAACCTGTGCCAGGCTCTCACCACCCTCATGGGGAACAACTTCTTCCTAACATCCAATCTGAATCTCCCCATTTCTAGTTTTACTCCATCCCCCCCAGTCCTATCACTCCCTGACACCCTCAAAAGTCCCTCCCCAGCTTTCTTGGAGCCCCCTTCAGATACAGGAAGGCCACAATTAGGTCTCCTCAGAGCCTTCTCTTCTCCAGACTGCACAACCCCAACTCCCTCAGTCTGTCTCCAAAGCAGAGCAGCTCCAGCCCTCTGCTTATCCTCATGGCCCTTCTCTGGACACCTTCCAGCACCTCCAGATCCTTCCTGGAAGAGAGGCTCCAGAACTGGACCCAGAGCTCTGGGTGTGGTCTCAGCAGGGCTGAGCAGAGGGGCAGAACCACCTCCCTCACGCTGCTGGCTCTGCTTCTCTTGCTGCAGCCCAGAATGTGATTGGCTTTCTGGGCTGCAAGTGCTCACTGGTGGCTCATGTTGTGATACTTCACTTCTGCCATTAATTTCATGTCATATGTTATGGCCTTTCTGGCAGGAGGCTGAATAAGCTTTTTCATTAGAAGTGAACTTTTCTTCTCTGTTCTTTTTAACACTTTCAGCATCTTTCACAAGGAGACATAGTCCCATCTGTAGATTACTACCTGCCTGCTCCCTCAGATTCACTGCTTTGCAACAAGATCCCTGTGAGCAGAAGACCTTAATCATAAATGGGAGTTATTTAGGACTGAATCCATAAAGGAAATTAGAGTGTCAAGTCTGACTCTTGCATTCAAGACATAAACCCCAAACTGAGACATCCACACCTCCCTGCAACTTTCCTCTCCTGTGTTTCCTCGACTGAAGATCTGCAGGCAATGTGATTTGCAAGGTGGAAGTTCTCCAGGAGCCTCAGATTTCATGGAATGATAGAATCATAGACTCAGCCAGGTTGGAAAAGACCTCAGAGATCATCAAGTCCAACTCATTACCTGATACCTAACACCTCCTGACAAGTAAACCATGGCTCCAAGTGCCACATCCAATCCCTTTTTGAACACCTCCAGGGATGGTGACTCCACCACCTCCCTGGGCAGCACATTCCAATGAAAAATTAATCTCTCTGGGAAAAGCTTTCTCCTCAGCTCCAGCCTAAACCTCCCCTGGCACAGCTTGACACTGTGTCCTCTTGTTCTGATGCTGGGTGCCTGGGAGAAGAGACCAACCCCCATCTGGCTGCAACCTCCCTTCAGGGAGTTGTAGATATCAATGAGGTCTCCCCTGAGCCTCCTATTCTCCAGGCTAAGCAACCCCAGCTCCCTCAGTCTCTCCGCATTGGGTTTGTGCTCCAGACCCCTCCCCAGCTTTGTTGTCCTTCCCTGGACACATTCAAGTGTCTTAATGTCCTGCTTAAATTGAGGAGCCCAGAGCTGGACACAGGACTCAAGGTGTGGCCTAACCAGTGCAGAGTACAGGGCAGAATGACTTCCCTGCTCCTGCTGGCCACACTATTTCATCTAGAGTATTTACAAACCCATCTTATTCTTGTTGAAACTGATATTTTTCATCTCTCAGATGTCTAATCCCTCTCCAAGTCACAAAGTGAGATTTGTTGTGCCTGTCCTGAGGCCTAGGAACAGCAGGAACAACATCACAGAATTGTCAGGGTTGGAAGGAACCTGAAAGATCATCCAGTTCCAACCCCCTGCCATAGGCAGGGACACCTCACACTAGATCAGGTGGATCATGGAGGACATAGGCTTAGTGATTTTTGACTGCCCAGGGACAATGCCATATCTCCTACCACCTTCAGGCTTCTTCCAATCATCAGTATCTGAGCTATTCCTGCTTGACAGAAGCTAAATGTCTTTGAATTTCTTTAATGAACTGCATTGCCTATGTGCAGAATAACTGCAGCGTCTCTAAGCTACCAGGCAAACAGCATTAGCATGAGAGTGTAGCCTAAGGGTTGAGGTATCTAGCTTAGAAAGGGAGATCAAGGGGTGTACTGTGTTCCAGTGCCCCCTAAATGATCTGATGTATAGTGGAAATATCATTGGGTGTCATTAAGGTGACTCTTCAGGATTAATTTTCTGACTGGAAAGAATCTATTGTGTGCAGTATTATATCTATCCATTATTGAACATCAGACTCTCCCAGGCAAGCAGCACCAGAACAAGAGGACACAGTCTCAAGCTGTGCCAGGGGAAGTTTAGGCTGGATGTGAGGAAGAAGTTCTTCCCAGCAAGAGAGATTGGCCATTGGGATGTGCTGCCCAGGGAGGTGGTGGAGTCACCATCACTGGAGGTGTTTAGGAAGAGCCTGGATGAGGCACTTGGTGCCATGGTTTAGTTGATTTAGATGGTGTTGGATGATAGGTTGGACTTGATGATCTCAAAGGTTTTTTCCAACCTGGTTAAATTCAATTCAATTCTATTCAATTCTATTCTATTCTATTCTATTCTATTCTATTCTATTCTATTCTATTCTATTCTATTCTACTCTACTCTACTCTACTCTACTCTACTTGGTCTAGAGATTACCCTTCTCATTGCAGTGGTGTTGGAGGTCCCTCCCAACCTGATGCAATCTGTGAATCTGTGAACATCAGCAAATAATCCTGAAGATCTCCAGAGAAGGGCCACAAGGATGATCAGAGGGCTGGAGCACCTCTCCTATGAAGACAGACTGAGAGCATTGTGGTTGTTCAGTCTTCAGAGGAGAGGGCTCTGAGGAGACGTTGTTGTGGTCTCCTGGTATCTGAAGAGGCCTGCAAGAAAGCTGGGGAGGGACTTTTGAGGGTCTCAGGGAGTGATAGGACTGGGGGGAATGGATCCAAGCTAGAGGAGGGGAGATTTAGATAAGGCGTTAGGAAGAGGTTGTTCCCCATGAAGGTGGTGAGAAACTGGCACAGGTTGCCCAGGGAGGTGGTGGAAGCCTCCTGCCAGGCTGGATGTGGCTCTGGGCAACCTGATCTAGTGTGAGGTGTCCCTGCCCCCCTGGCAGTGGGGTTAGAGCTGGCTGATCTTTAAGGTGCCTTAATGTGTGATTTGTGATCTCTTTAAGATATGAGTTATGAAAATAAGATTTACAATTTGAAGAGGAGCACAGTGATGTCTCTTCAGTTTTGCAGAGACTTGGGCCTGCACAGCTTATCTTATTTGACATATAAACTAAAGCCTAGGTGGCATCAATGCTGCCCTTCAACACTTTCCTCTCTCCTCTGCAGTGCCTCCTCTTAAATTCACACATAACTTTTTCTCTTTATCTTTTTACTTTTTTCTTTTTTTTCCCTCTTTTCCTTTTTCCTTTTCCTTTTTTTCTTTTTATATTTTTCTTTTTTTTTTTGTCTTTTTCTTTTCCTTTTCCTTTTCCTTTTCCTTTTCTTTTTCTTTTTCTTTTTCTTTTTCTTCTTTTTCTTTTTCTTTTTCTTTTTCTTTTTCTTTTTCTTTTTCTTTTTCTTTTTCTTTTTCTTTTTCTTTTTCTTTTTCTTTTTCTTTTTCTTTTTCTTTTTCTTTTTCTTTTTCTTTCTTTTTTTCTTTTTATTTTTTTTTCTTTTTCTTTTTCCTTTTTCTTTTTCTTTTTCTTTTTCTTTTTCTTCTTTTTCTTTTTCTTTTTCCTTTTTCTTTTTCTTTTTCTTTTTCTTTTTCTTTTTCTTTTTCTTTTTCTTTTTCTTTTTCTTTTTCTTTTTTTTTTTTTCTTTTTCTTTTTCTTTTTCTTTTTCTTTTTCTTTTTCTTTTTCTTTTTCTTTTTCTTTTTCTTTTTCTTTTTCTTTTTCTTTTTCTTTTTCTTTTTTCTTTTTCTTTTTCTTTTTCTTTTTCTTTTTCTTTTTCTTTTTCTTTTTCTTTTTCTTTTTCTTTTTCTTTTTCTTTTTCTTTTTCTTTTTCTTTTTCCTTTTTACTTTTTTCTTTTTTTTCTTCTATTTCTTTTTCTTCTTTTTTTTCTTTTTTCTTTTCCTTTTCCTTTTCCTTTTCCTTTTCCTTTTCCTTTTCCTTTTCCTTTTCCTTTTCCTTTTCCTTTTCCTTTTCCTTTTCCTTTTCCTTTTCCTTTTCCTTTTCCTTTTCCTCTTCCTCTTCCTCTTCCTCTTCCTCTTCCTTTTCCTTTTCCTTTTCCTTTTCCTTTTCCTTTTCCTTTTCCTTTTCCTTTTCCTTTTCCTTTTCCTTTTCCTTTTCCTTTTCTTTTTCCTTTTCCTTTCTCTTTTCCTTTCTCTTTTTCTTTTTCTTTTTATTTCCCCTTTTCTTTTCCTTTTCCTTTTCCTTTTTATCTTTTTCTTTTTCATTTCTTTTCTTTTTAATTTCTATTGAATTCATAGCATCAAATTCCTCAGATTATTCTAGTGGGAGGCAGGTGAGCTGGCAAAGCTGGAAATTACCCTAACATGAGCCACTGAAATCCTGCTGTAAGCATCTAAGCTTTTCTGTTCTGGCTCACTTGTCCTCTGGGAGAATTTAGCTGGAGCTGTGAATCTATGAAAACAATGTCTGCACCTCAGAGAACAGTCTGTACATACTCACTCCAGCCATTAGTTTCCCTGGAAACTTAGCAGAGACACCAGAGCAAAGTGCTTTCACTAGGAAGTACAGCTCAGGAGCTGGAATCCTGCTGTCTGCACAGTGCCTACCATCTGTAGGTTAGCACCAGGATTCCTTTGGAAGCTCCATCTGCTTTTACTGCTTTCCATGACTCATAACTACACAATAGTCCCCGTTTCTAACATTAAGGTTTCCAGCTGGAGATTGTTGACTGGAATGAAAAAACAACCCAGAAGTGGTAGCATGCATGGATAATCCATACTCTACTGCTTGATAAAAAACACCAGGACAAAGACTGATCAGCTGCCTGGGGAAGAAAAACCACTGTGGATGTATCCAGCAGGATGAGGGAGGTGATTCTCCCCCTGTACTCTGCTCTCAAGACACCCTATCTGGAGTCCTGCGTCCAGTTCTGGTGCCCCCAACACAAGAAGGACCTGGAACTGCTGCAGAGAGTCCACAGAAAGCCATGAAGATGACCAGAGGGCTGCAGATGGTGTTGGGTGATAGGTTGGACTTGATGATCTCTGAGGTCTTTTCCAACCTGGTTGGAAATTCTAATTCTATTCTCTCTCTGGCGAGTTACTTTAGATTTTTGTCCTCTACATCCGTCGAAAAAGGGAATATTTCCCACTGAAAAGCTAGAGTGAAAGTATCTCCATTTGCTAACAGCAACAACAGTGAGACTAGTAATGAAATAAGTCAAAAAACAAAACAATAATTAAAACAAATCCCAAGAAAAGAAGAGAGCATGAATTGCTTCACCTTCCACCACAGGTTTCTGCCACAGCTATGGGTATTTCTATTTTTTTTGTTCTGTTCCCCACTATCCAAAACTAGATGTGGAGAGGCTGGAAAGTGTCCAGAGAAGGGCCACCAGTATGCTCAGAGGGCTGGCAGCCCTGACAGGTGAGGAAAGGCTGAGAGCTGGGTTTGGTCAGTTTGGAGAAGAGAAGGCTGAGGGGAGACCTTATTGCCATGGGCCAGTACATACAGGGTGGCTACCAGGAGGATGGAGACTCCGTTTTTACAAGAAGTTCCACAGAGAAGACAAGGGGTGATGGGGACAAGTTACTGCTGGGGAGATTCCCATTGGACTCCAGAAGGAAATGTTTCCCCATGAGCATGGTCAGACACTGGAATCAGCTCCCAAGGGCAGCAGTGGAGTCCCCTGCATTGGGCAGTTTTAAGACTCAGCTTGCCAGGGTGCTGGGCCAGCTCGTTTCAGCTGCACTGTTACCCAGAAAGGTTGGAGCAGACGATCCTTGGAGTCCCTTCCAACCAGGCATTCTGTGAAGGAAGAAGCAATTGAGTCCTCTCTTAGTCACAGTATCACAGTATCACTAAGGCTGGAAGAGACCTCAAAGATCATCAAGTGCAACCTGTCACCACAGACCTCATGACTAAACCAAGTGCCAAGTGCCACATCCAATCCCCTCTTGAACACCTCCAGGGATGGGGACTCCACCACCTCCCTGGGCAGCACATTCCAATGACGAATGACTCTCAGTGAAGAACTTTCTCCTCACCTACAGCCTAAACCTCCCCTGGTACAGCTTGAGACTGTGTCCTCTTGTTCTGCTACTGGGTGCCTGGGAGAAGAGGCCAACCCCTTCCTGGCTACAACCTCCCTTCAGGTAGTTGTAGAGGGCAATGAGGTCTCCCCTGAGCCTCCTCTTCTCCAGGCTAAGCAACCCCAGCTCCCTCAGCCTCTCCTCACAGGGCTGTGCTCTAGGCCTCTCCCCAGCCTTGTTGCCCTTCTCTGGACATGTTCAAATGTCTCAATGTGCTTCTTGAACTGAGGGGCCCAGAGTCATCTCTGCAATTATTCACCTCCTCAAAGGTGGTGGAGGATTGCATGTAGGAGCACATATTCTGCACAAATAGGAAGAGACCTGCATGAAGAAATCTGGCTGGAGCCTCATGAGAAATGGAATCCCAGAAAAGACTCCACACACCCCCACCCCCCCCCAATCTATTTAAATTAACACAATTAAGGCTCACTGAACACTCCTCTGGAGCCACTGTCAAAGCAGATAAACAACCATCCAGCAGCCGGTGAGTGTGTAATCAGAAAGAGTCTGGAATTCACTGAGACGTGTGGTGATGCTTTGGACACGATGTCAGAATCATTATTTTACCTTAGACTCCTCTGTTCCTTATACCTCTGCCTCCAGCTCAATAATTTATTCATCACACATTTAGAAGAACAGAAGATAAACAGCACAAAAGTAGCTCCTGGAAACTAGCACAGCTCTGCACTGTGGGAATTTAAGCAGCAAAGAAAATAAACAAACTGCATTCAAAAGCTGGTGGGAAATAGAACTGTGATTCAGCTGGAGAGATATCAGCAACCTAATGGAACATTAAGGAGATATTCCATTGCACAGGCTCACAGGATGCCAGGGGCTGCAAGGGACCCAAAGAGATCATTGAGTCCAACCCCCCTGCCAGAGCAGGACCATACAATCTAGCTCAGGTCACACAGGAACACATCCAGATGGGCCTTGAAAGTCTCCAGAGAAGGACTCCACAACATCTCTGGGCAGCCTGCTCCAGTGCTCTGTGACCCTTACAGCAAAGAAGTTCCTCCTCATGTTGAGGTGGAACCTCCTGTGCTGCAGCTTACATCCATTGCTCCTTATCCTATCCCGGGGTGCAAGTGAGCCTGTCCCTGTCCCCTCCCTCCTGACCCCCAGCCCTCAGATATTTATAAACATTGATTAAATCCCCTCTATGTCTTCTCCTCTCCAGACTAAGCAGCCCCAGGGCTCTCAGCCTCTCCTCCCCAGGCAGTGCTGCAGTACCCTAATCATCCTCGTTGCCCTCCTCTGGACTCTCTCCAGCAGATCCCTGTTCCTCCTGAGCTGGAGAGCCCAGAGCTGGATGCAATATTCCAGGTGAAATCTCAGCGGGGCAGAGCAAAGGGGGATGAGAACCTCTCTGGATCTGCTGGACACACTCCTCTTAATGCACCCCAGGACCCCCTTGGCCTTCTTGGCCCCCAGGGCACATTGCTGTCCCATGCAGAACTTGCTGCCCCCCAGCACTCCCAGGTGTGGTCCTCTGTGCCCAGCTCTCAGTCTGTCCAAGTCTCTGAATAGCCTCACAGCCTTCAGGTGTCTCAGCCAAGCCTCCCAGTTTGGTGTCATCAGCAAACTTGCTGAGCAGACTCTGTCTGTTCCCTCATCAATGCCATTGATGAAGATATTGAACAGCACCAGTCCCAGCACTGATCCCAGGGGGACTCCACTGTTACAGCTCTCCAGCTGGACCTGGCACCATTGATCACCACTCTTCGAACTCTATCTTGTAACCAGTTCCTAATCCACCTCACTGCCTGCTCTTCCATCCCACACTTCCTGAGTTTGCTCACTCTATCTCCTGTCCTGCCTCAAAGTCTCCTGAGATACTTTCCAATGAGTTTTTAATGTCAATAGAAAATGTAGTTGCTTAGAAGATAAACACCCATCAGAAATTAGTAACAAATGCATCATTTGAAAGCTGGCTAAGGAGAATTTGCCACCTCCCTCCATAAACTGGAATACAGCAAGAACAGAAGGCTTGGTTCTAAACCTGCCCCATGTAGCCATTCCAAATTCAAACCACATGACAAAACCACACAACCTAAGAGGGAATCATGGAACTGTTTAGGTTGGAAGGGACCTTTCAGGCCAGCTGTTAACCCAGCACTGTCAGGTAACCACAAAACTGGGGACAGGGGGGGTTGGCTGACACCCCTCAGGCTGTGCTGCCATCCAATGAGATCTGGACAGGCTGAGAGCTGGGTGCAGACAAACCTCATGAAGTTCAGTAAGGACAAGTGCAGGGTCCTGCATCTGGGGAGGAATAACAGCAGGCACCAGGACAGGTCAGGGGTTGCCCTGCTGGAAAGCAGCTCCAAGAATAAAGACCTTGGAGTGCTGGTGGGCTGCAAGTTCTGCATGGGACAGCAATGAGCCCTTGGGGCCAAGAGAGCCAATGGGATCCTGGGGTGCAGCAAGAACAGTGTGGCCATCAGGGCTGGGGAGGTTCTGCTGCCCCTCTGCTCTGCCCTGCTGAGACCACAGCTGCAATCCTGTGTCCAGTTTGGGGCTTCCCAGGTCAAGAGAGACAGAGACCTGCTGGAGAGAGTCCAACAGAGAGCCACGAGGAAGATTTGGGGACTTAAGCATCTCCCCTATGGAGAGAGGCTGAGAGCCCTGGGGCTGTTTAGTCTGGAGAGGAGAAGGCTGAGAGGGATCTGATCAATGTCTATCAATATCTGAGGGGTAGGGGTCAAGTGGAGGGGGGCAAGCTCTTGGGTAGTGCACAGTAATAAGGCAAGAAACAATGGATACAATCTTGAGCATAGAAGGTTTCAGCTCAGCATGAGGAGAACTTCTGCACTGTGAGGGTGACAGAGCCCTGGTGCAGGCTGCCCACAGAGGTTGTGGAGTCTCCTTCTCTGGAGACTTTCAAAACCTGCCTGGGTGCATTCCTGTGCAGGCTACCCTGGGTGATCTGCTTTGGCAGGAGGCTTGGACCTGATGATCTCTGGGGGTCCCTTCCAACTTCTAATGTACTGTGAGACTGTGAACCATGTTCCTCAGCACCACTCCTGGTGCTTTGGCTAACCTGGTCTAGTTGAGAGGCATCAACAAAACCAAGTCCATTTATTGTGTGAAGGCTTTCCCAAAGAGTCAGGAGCTGGCATCAGCTAAGGTGGCAAATCCGCTGGTGCTGCCAACAAGGAGATCCAGATAACTGCGGGGTGAGATCTATAGAATAGAATAGAATAGAATAGAATAGAATAGAGTAGAATAGAACAGAACAGAATAGACCAGGTTGGAAGAGACCTTCAAGATCATCATGTCCAACCTATTATCCAACACCACCTAATCAACTAACCCATGGCACCAAGCACCCCATCAAGTCTCCTCCTGAACACCTCCAGTAATGGTGACTCCACCACCTCCTCAAGCAGCACATTCCAATGGGCAATCACTCTCTCTGTGTAGAACTTCCTCCTAACATCCAGCCTAAACCTCCCCTGGCACAGCTTGAGACTGTGTCCTCTTGTTCTGGTACTGGTTGCCTGGGAGAAGAGACCAACCTCTGCCTGTCTACAACCTCCCTTCAGGTAGTTGTAGAGAGCAAGAAGGTCACCCCTGAGCCTCCTCTTCTCCAGGCTGAGCAACCCCAGCTCCCTCAGCCTCTCCTCACAGGGCTGTGTTCCAAGCCCCTCACCAACTTTGTTGCCCTTCTCTGGACACGCTCCAGCAAGTGAATGTGCAAAACCTTTCTTGTGCAGAACCTGCTGCAGTGCACACTGTGGAGCCTGTGATTTATCTCCCTCACATCACACATTCAGTCAGGCTTGCAGGTTATTGTTTTGTGCCTGGGAATTTTTAATCAGGCTCTGCACACTTCTGTCATCTCACAGCCAGAACGAGCTGTTAAACCAGACTATTAGCTGTGTTTAAACTTTCCATCAGACACAGTCTCTTCTCCCTTCCCACTCCCTAAACTAAAAATATTTTGCACATTAACCATTTCTGATTCGTGGAGTCTGCACTCACAAAACCCTGCCCCGCACTGCTGCTAGAGCAAAGGCTCTCTGCCATTCCTGGAACAGCCCTGAAAGATGTGCTGCCCCTTCTTTAGAAAGCTAGGAGTAACCTACTTCCTTAGGAGGAGACATAGAACCATGGAAGTGTCTGGGTTGGAAGGGACCTCCAAAGCTCATCCAGTCCAACCCCCACTGCAGTCAGCAGGGACATCCTCAACAAGATCAGCCCCATCCTGTTCAATATCTTTATTGATGATCTGGATGAGGGGATTGAGTCCATCATCAAGGGGCAGGAGTTGATCTGTTAGAGGGTAGGAGAGCTCTGCAGAGGGACCTTGACAGGCTGGACAGATGGGCAGAGTCCAACAGGATGGCATTCAGCAAGTCCAAGTGCCAGGTGCTGCACTTTGGCCACAACAACCCCATGCAGAGCTACAGGATGGGGTCAGAGTGCCTGGAGAGCTGCCAAACAGAGAGGGACCTGGGGGAGCTGATTGACAGCTGCCTAAACATGAGCCAGCAGTGTGCCCAGGTGGCCAGGAAGGCCAAGGGCATCCTGGCCTGCATTAGGAATGGTGTGGCCAGCAGGAGCAGGGAAGTCATTGTGCCCTGCACTCAGCACTGGTTAGGCCACACCTTGAGTCCTGTGTCCAGTTTTGGGCCCTCGGTTTAAAAAGGACATTGAGACACTTGAAGGTGTCCAGAGAAGGGCAATGAGGCTGCGGAGGGGTCTGGAGCACAGCCCTGTGAGGAGAGGCTGAGGGAGCTGGTGTTGCTTAGCCTGGAGAAGAGGAGGCTCAGGGGAGACCTTCTTGCTCTCTACAACTACCTGAAGGGAGGTTGTAGCCAGGTGGGGGTTGGTCTCTTCTCCCAGGCAACCAGCACCAGAACAAGAGGACACAGTCTCAAGCTGCACCAGTGGAAGTTTAGGCTGGAGGTGAGGAGAAAGTTCTTCCCTGCAAGAGAGATTGGCCATTGGAATGTGCTGCCCATGGAGGTGGTGGAGTTCCCATCCCTGGAGGTGTTTAAGAGGGGATTGGATGTGGCACTTGGTGCCATGGTTTAGTTAGTCATGAGGTGTTGGGTGACAGGTTGGACTTGATGATCTTTGAGGTCTTTTCCAACTTTATTGATTCTATGATCTCCACCTCCCTGGGCAACCTGTTCCAGTGCTCCAGCATCCTCATGGTGCTGAACCTCTTCCTGGTATCCAGTGTAAATCTGCCTTTGAATGGTGCAAATCAGCAATTACAATGAAATGTGATCCAGATGTTGGCCTGCCTGATGTTACTCTTTAATTGAAACACTGCTGACAAAGCCAGCAGAAGGCTGTGATGCCAGATCATCCTAAAGCATGTCTCCTTTGTGACCTCAGCCTTCCTGACTGTGTGCCAGAGGATTTTAGAGTGAGGCATACACGAATAATGTGTTCTGTGAAATAGAGCTCTTCTCCTAGCAGAGGCCATTTCTCAGAGCTTATTAGCTACAGAGTTAATTAGTACAAGATTAACAGGAATTGCCCAGTGCTGTGGGAAAATCACTTTTCATAGAACCAGAGAATTGTTTTGGTTGGAAAAGACCTCTAAGATCATTGAGTCCAGCCATCAACCCAACACCACCATGGCTGTTAAACCTTGTCCTAATCTGCCATGTCCACCTCCAGGGATAGTGACTCCACCACCTCCCTGCCAGCCTCTCCCATGTTGTCATTTGCTGCTTCTAGGCTGAATGACCATCTTTAAAGTGCAACTAACTCCTTTTTAGGGGACTGGAGTAGAATGGAGGGGGGAAAAAAAGATCATGTATGAGAGGGAATAGGACAGGTAGGAGGCCAGGCACACAGAAAGGGGACAGGAGGTGTTTGCCCAGATCTTCTGTGTCTTTGCATAGATCATTCTGAGTTTCCCTGTTGGGGGTGCAAATAAAAAAATGACTCAGAGTATCAAAGAACCACAGAATGATCAGGGTTGGAAGGGACCTCTGGAGGTCATTGAGTCCAACCCCGCTGCCAGAGCAGAGTCACCTAGGGCTGATCTTTCAGGAATACATATTGATGGGCCTTGAAAGTCTCCAGAGACTCCACAACCTCTCACAGAATCACAGAAGCAACCAGGGTGGAAGAGACCTCCAAGATCATCAAGTGCAACTCTCTGGTCAGCCTGCTCCAGCACTCCATCACCCTCACTGTAGAGAAGTTTTTCCTCACATTAAGGCAGAACTTCCTCTGTTCTAGCACTACTTGTGTGCTGCCCCTCATCCTGTCACTGGGCACCAGTGAAAAGAGACTGGCCCCATAATAATGCGACAAAATGAAGCAAAATCTAAGTGAGGTCTTGCATACAACATCAGCAGTTTCACCTCACAAAACCCCAAAGATCAAACACTTTTCTCTGAATGGCAGATGGTCAGACAGAGGGAGGAGGCAGTCATAAAATCATAGCATCAATAATGTTGGAAAAGACCTGAGAGATCATCCAGTCCAACCTATCACCCAGCACCATCTAGTCAACTAAACCATGACACCAAGTGCCTCATTCAGGCTCTTCTAAAACACCTCCAGGGATGGTGACTCCACCACCTCCCTGGGCAGCACATTCCAATGGCCAATCTCTCTATCTAGGAAGAACTTTCTCCTCACCTCCAGCCTAAACTAAACTTCTCTGAAACACGTCCACACCTCCTGACACCATTCCCCATCAGACCTCAGCTCCCAAACTCATGCACTTAGTCAAAGCACCACTGTGAGGAGCACACTTGCTTCAGGCTCTGATGGGTTCCTCAAGAGGTGTTCAGGAAGGGATTGGACATGGCACTTGGAGCCATGGTTTAGTTAGTCATGAGGTGTTGGGTGACAGCTTGGACTTGATGATCTCTCAGGTCTTTTCCAACCTGGTTGATTCTATGATTCTGTGACTCTAAGAGCACGAGTTGGGCCCAGATGGGTTGAGGAAAGTCAAAACATGTCTGTAGTCGATGGAAGTGAAATGTGACTAGAGCAAAACCACACAATGCCACCTGATCTAGAGGAGGATGTCCCTGCTCACTGCAGTGGGGTTGGACTAGATGACCTTTGGAGGTCCCTTCCAAACTTCAACCATTGTCTGATTATATGAATGCACCTCTGTGTCTTCCAGACACCAAGCACTGTCCTCTCTCTCCATCTGTGCTCCATCCTCACAGTACCTCACACTGCTGTTCCATTTGTCTTTCCTCACCAGCATGTTTTCATCCTCCTTGTGCTCACAGTCCTTTTATGAATTAAAGCATCCTAGGGTTAGTGCAACATTGGAATAGAGGTTGCCCAGGGAGGTGTTTGGGGCCCCATCCCTGGAGATATTCAAGCTGAGGCTCAAGAGGGCTCTGGGCAACCTGATCTAGTTGAGGATGTCCCTGCTGAGTGCAGAGAAGTTGGACTGGATGGATGGGCTTTGGGAGGTCTCTTCCAACCCAGAGCAGTCTATGATTCTATGAAATTATTTGTTCTTTCCTCTGGGCTGTGAAAATTTGCTTCCTCAGTGCACTCCTGACCACTCTCAGAAATCAATTCTTACATTTGCAAATACTGTTCTGTGCCTTTCCATGCTCTCTCCTGGCAGACTGCAGCATCCCTGTCGCTGTGCTTCCCACAGTCAATGCAGCAATCAGGTCTGGGCAGCATCCAATGGAGCCTGGCTCTTAACAGCTCTGTTGGCCCCAAATAACTCAGTTCACATTGAACCTGGAGAAGAGGAGGCTCAGGGCAGACCTTCTTGCTCTCTACAACTCCCTGAAGGGAGGTTGTAGGCAGGTGGGGGTTGGTCTCTTCTCCCAGGCACCCAGCACCAGAACAAGAGGACACAGTCTCAAGTTGTGCAGGGGGAAGTTCAGGCTGGATGTTAGAAAGAAGTTCTTCACACAGAGAGAGATTGGCCTTGGAATATGCTGCCCAGGGAGGTGATGGGGTTGACATCCCTGGAGGTGTTTAAGGAAAGACTGGATGAGGCACTCAGTGCCATGGTCTGGTTGCTTAGTTAGGGTTGGGTGATTGGTTGGACTCGATGATCTTGGAGGTGTTTTCACACAATACCACAGTATCACTAAGGCTAGAAGAGACCACCAAGATAATCGAGTCCAACCTGTCACCACAGACCCCATGACTAGACCATGGCACCAAGTGCCACATCCAATCCCCTCTTGAACACCTCCAGGGATGGGGACTCCACCACCTCCCTGGGCAGCACATTCCAATGGCTAACAACTCTCTCAGTGAAGAACTTTCTCCTCACCTACAGCCTAAACCTCCCCTGGTACAGCTTGAGACTGTGTCCTCTTGTTCTGGTGCTGGGTGCCTGGGAAAAGAGACCAACCCCTTCCTGGATACAACGTCCTTTAAGGCAGTTGTAGACAGCAATGAGGTCTCCCCTGAGCCTCCTCTTCTCCAGGCTAAACAACCCCAGCTCCCTCAGCCTCTCCTCACAGGGCTGTGCTCAAGGACTCTCCCCAGCCTTGTTGCCCTTCTCTGGACACCTTCAAGTGTTACAATGTCCTTCTTAAACTTAGAGGCCCAGAACTGGACACAGGACTCAAGGTGTGGCCTAACCAGTGCTGAGCACAGGGCACAATGACCTCCCTGCTCCTGCTGGCCACACTGTTCCTGATGCAGGCCAGGATGCCATTGGCCTTCTGGGCCACCTGGGCACACTGCTGGCTCATGTTTAAGTGGCTGCCAATCAGCACCCCCAGATCCCTCTCTGTTTGGGAGCTCTCCAGCCGCTCCAACCTGGCTGATTCTGTGTGTTTCTGTGCACAGCTCATTATATAACCAAGGGTTTGCAGCTTCACTATTTCCACATGCTGAGCCTGGAAACTCTCTGCAATTCAACGGAGATGATGAGGTCAACTTTGCTAGCTGAGACACAAATCCTGTGCTATCTGCCTGGGATTTCACAACCCAGTGCTTTGAATGCAGAGTGCTCCTTTAAATAAACAAATGAATCCAGAGCAAGATCTCACCTGCTCTTCAGACAATCCAAAGCTAACACAGCCTAATCTTCCCAGCATTTAGATGTTTTAATGGTGTCAGGGGGGTGGGTGTGTGCCTCTGTGTGTGTGTGTTCAGCTTTGTTAAGAGGAAGAAATGATACATGCTGCAGAGACAGTCAGGGCTTCTTGCAGGGGGGATTGGATAGTGCATGCTAATGCTGGAATTCACAGAGCTGAATGCACATCAGTGGAAGCTGACAGACAAACCATGGATAACTTACAGTTAAGCAGATTAAACTGAGCCCTAAAGCAATGCTATCGTTTGGGGCAGTGGTTCTGAAGGGTTGTGCTGGTTTTATACCGGGCAGAATGTGGAATTTGCCCCCAAAAGGATAAATCACAGGGTCACACTGCGTTAGAGGTTGGAAGGGACCTCCAGAGGTCATCCAGTCCAATCCCCCCTGCCAAAGCAGGGTCACCCAGGATACTCTGCACAGGAATGCAGCCAGGTGGGTGTTGAATTTGTGCAGAGAAGGAGATTCCACAACCTCTCTGGGCAGCCTGCTCCAGGGCTCTGTCACCCCCACTGTCAAGGAGTTTCTCCTCACATTGAGGTGAAATCTTCTATGTTCAAGCTTGTACCCATTTTTTTCTTGTCTTATTATTGCACACCACTGAAAAGAGATTGGGCTCCTCCCCTTGACACCCACCCATCAGACATTTATAGACATTAATGAGATCCCCTCTCAGCCATCTCTTCTCCAGACTAAACAGCCCCAAGTCTCTCAGTTTCTCTGCACAGGGGAGATGCTCAAGTCCCCTAAGCATCTCCCCTGCAGGTTTCTGTCTCTCTTGAACTGGGGATCCCAAAACTGGATACAGTATTCCAGGAGTGTTCTCAGCAGGGCAGAGTAGAGGGGAAGAAGAACCTCCTTATACCTGCAGGCCACACTTTCCTTGCTGCACCCCAGCATACCATTGGTCCTCTTGGGCACCAGGGCACACTGCTGTCCCGTGGCATACTCAGAATTTGGAAGGCAAATGAAAGTGATATTTACAAAAGTAGATCAAATAGAAAAGTAAACTAAATATAAAAGGTAATTAACATATACATATGCATACACATGCATATAATCAAACAAAGCCCAGACCTCCTCTAGGTACCCCCTGTAGTACACAAGGACACTGAGACACTTGAAGGTGTCCAGAGAAGGGCAACGAGGCTGAGGAGAGGCCTTGAACACAGCCCTGTGAGGAGAGGCTGAGGGAGCTGGGGTTGCTTAGCCTGGAGAAGAGGAGGCTCAGGGGTGACCTCATTGCTCTCCCCAACTCCCTGAAGGGAGGTTGTAGCCAGGTGGGGGTTGGTCTCTTCTCCTAGGCAACCAGCACCAGAACAAGAGGACACAGTCTCAAGCTGCACCAGGGGAAGTTTAAGCTGGAAGTGAGGGGAAAGTTCTTCACAGAGAGAGTTGTTAGCTGTTGGAATGTGCTGCCCAGGGAGGTGGTGGAGTCACCATCCCTGGAGGTGTTCAAGAGGGGATTGGATGTGGCACTTGGTGCCATGGTTTAGTCATGAGGTCTGTGGTGACATGTTGGGCTTGATGATCTTTGAGGTCTCTTCCAACCTTGGTGATTCTGCGACTCTGTGAGATTCTTGCCAGCTAACAAGGTATTACCTCTCTCCTGTCCCCTTCAGTGTTTCTTATCAGAACCCAAACAGAATTGCTAGAAAGGTTAGAAGGAGAGACAGGGGGAGAAACAGCAGGAAGAAGGGAAGAACAAGCTGAGCTTCAGATTACACAGAAATTTTGCAGACCAGTGGAAGGGGATAAGGATATCTCTTCCGCTCTGTTCAGCCCCTTGCAGACCTCCATCCCCTGAACTCTCACATTCTCTGGAAATCTTTTATTTACAATTAAGGCATTAGTCTCAGGCCTGTAACAAATGTGCATGGCTTTGCAGGAGGTTTAGGGTGGTTGAATGTCAAGTTCAAACTGGAAACAGCCTGACCTCTCTGGGTAGCTGTGGAAACTCTGCATTTATCAAAAAGTGACAATTCACTTCAGCACCAATGGCACTTCCTGTGCTCATGGTGAGTCTTTTGCATTCCTACTTCATTATCCTTTGAGTGCCCAGAGGCTGGAGCCAGGCTCTGCTGGGGGATGCCCAATGCCAGCACAAGGGGCAGTGGTGGAAGCTGAGGCAGAGGAAGTGCCATGGGAACATAAGGAAAAAAATTTTCACTGAGGTGACAGGGCCCTGGAAGAGGCTGCTCAAGGGGGTTATGGAGTCTCCCTCCCTGGAGACATTCAAAACCCACCTGGATGTGTTCCTGTGTGATATGGTATAGATGATCCTGCTCTGGCAGGGGGGTTGGACTGGATGAGCTTTTGAGGTCCCTTCCAAGCCCTAACATCCTGTGACTCTGTGATGCTGTGTGACTCTGTGATGCTGTGTGACTCTGTGATTGTATGACTCTGTGACTGTGATTCTGTGACTGTGTGACTGTGACTATTCTGTGATTGTGTGACTCTGACTCTTCTGTGACTGATTCTGTGATTGTGTGACTCTGATTCTGTTATTGTATGACTCTCTGACTCTTCTGTGACTCTGTGACTCTGATTCTGTGATTGTGTGACTCTGACTCTTCTGTGACTCTGATTCTGTGATTGTGTGACTCTGACTCTTCTGTGACTCTGTGACTCTAATTCTGTGACTGTGTGACTCTTCTGTGGTTGTGTGACTCTCTGAGTCTTCTGTGACTCTGTGATTGACTCTGTGATTGTGTGACTGTGTGACTGTGTGACTCTTCTGTGACTCTGTGATTGTTTGACTGTGTGACTGTGACTCTTCTGTGACTCTGTGATTGTGTGACTCTGTGATTGTGTGACTGTGTGACCCTGACTCTTCTGTGACTCTGTGATTGTGTGACTGTGTGGCTCTGTGACTCTTCTGTGACTCTGTGGCTGTGTGACTCTTCTGTGACTCTGTGGCTGTGTGACTCTGGGATTGTTTGACTCTGTGACTCTGACTCTTCTGTGACTGTGATTGTGCGACTCTGTGATTGTGTGACTGTGTGACTCTGTGACTCTTCTGTGACTCTGTGATTCTGTGACTCTCTAATTGTGTGACTGTGTAACTTTGTGACTCTTCTGTGACTCTGACTATTCTGTGACTCTGTGATTGTGTGACTGTGTGACTCTGACACTTCTGTGACTCTGTGATTCTGTGACTCTGTGACTCTGTGACTGTGTGACTCTGTGATCTTCCCCGAGTCATTACAGCCGTGTCCAAACGCCATGGGTTTGCCCCTTGCCAAAGCAGCAGGCAACATGCCTGGCAGGATCTCTGTCTTCCTTTTCATGCTTGCCACTAACCACAGGCAGATTGCTTCTGTCCCTTTAATGACAAAACCCCCTCTGTTCTGAAGAGAGGAAGATGAGCCAGGGAGCGACGGTCTCTCTGCACTGCCTTATTTCAATCCTTTGCTTTCCCAGCAGCACTGCGCCGGGAGGCCTGAAACGCACCTGCCTCCACTTTCAACATTGGGATAGCTTCAAGTACAAAGTAAATGGGGCTTATTGCATTAACAAAAAGAAGAAGAAAAGGGGAGAGATTACAGTTTTCTTTACGAAGTTGGAAGCACATTTCCATAAGAAGCACATAAACTGAAATATTGTGTGCATACTGATAGGGGAGGCTGCTTAGAGCTCTGATTTTAGCTGTTTGTGGTGGTGGTTTTTTTGATGTGTCTACCAGGGTGTTGAAGCTCCTGCTTGGGAGGGCTTTGCTACCAAATAAAATGAGCAGTTGGTGGCTTTGTCTCTTTTTTTTCTGTCTTTTTTTTTCTCTTTTTTTTTTTTTTTTTCACTTTTTTCTCCTTTTTTCCTTTTTTTCTCCCAAGGTAATTTTCAATCTCTGAATTTCACAGGATCACAGAATCACAGAGGCTGGAAGAGACCTCAAAGATCATCCAGTCCAACTTGTCACCACAGACCTCCTGACTAGACCATGGCACCAAGTGCCACATCCAATCCCCTCTTGAACACCCCCAGGGATGGTGACTCCACCACCTCCCTGGGCAGCACATCCCAATGGGGAATGACTCTCTCACTGAAGAACTTTCTCCTCACCACCAATCTAAACCTCCGCTGGCACAGCTTGAGACTGTGTCCTCTTGTTCTGGTGCTGGGTGCCTGGGAGAAGAGACCAACCCCCACCTGGCTACAACCTCCCTTCAGGGAGTTGGAGAGAGCAAGAAGGTCTCCCCTGAGCCTCCTCTTCTCCAGGCTAAGCAACCCCAGCTCCCTCAGCCTCTCCTCACAAGCCTGTGCTCAAGGCCTCTCCCCAGCTTTGTTGCCCTTCTCTGGACACCTTCAAGTCTCTCAATGTCCTTCTTTAACTGAGGAGCCCAGAACTGGACACAGGACTCAAGGTGTGGCCTAAACCAGTGCTGAGTACAGGGGCACAATGACTTCCCTGCTCCTGCTGGCCACACTATTCCTAATGCAGGCCAGGATGCCATTGGCCCACTGGGCCACCTGGGCACACTGCTGGCTCATGTTTAGGCAGCTGTCAATCAGCTCCCCCAGGTCCCTCTCTGTTTGGCTGTTTTCCAGCCACTCTGACTCCAGCCTGTAGCTCTGCCTAGGGTTGTTGTGGCCAAAGCTCAGCACCTGGCACATTTCTATCCCTGGGCTTTGTTTCTTTCTTTTTTTGTTTTTGTTTTGTTTTTTTTTTCTTTTCTTCTTTTTCTCTTTAATTTTCTTTGCCCCTCCCTTTTTTGTCTGCTTTTATCTTGTCTGCTTCAAATGTAAATGACATTTCAGAGCATATTTCTTGTATTTCTATTAATATCAGAGACATCTCTTACTGTGATCTTCTCTTTTTCTGCTGCTGTGGAGTGTCTAACAATAAGAAGTGAACACTCCACAACTAGAGCCTCCTCTGTCTGAAGAAGAGAAGGCTGCAGGGAGACCTTAAAGAACCCTTCCAGTATCTGAAGTGGGCTACAGGATAGCTGGAGAGGGACTCTGTACAAAAGCATGGAGTGACAGGGTGAGGGATTATGGCTTCAAAGTGGAAGAACCTGAATTTAGATGAGACATTAGGAAGAAATTCTTCACCAGGAGGGTGGTGAACCAATGGAACAGAGAAGCTCTGGAGGTTCCAAGGCTGGGAGTGTTCAAAACCAGGTAAGATGTGAATCTTGAGCAACTTGGTCTATTAGGAGGTGCCCCTGCCACAGTATCACAGTATCACCAAGGTCCTATGAGGACAGATTGAAGGAGTTGGGGCTGTTCAGTCTGGAGAAGAGAAGGCTCCCAGGTGACCTCATTGTGGCCTTCCAGTATCTGAAGGGGCCTACAGGAAGGCTGGGGAGGGACTGCTCAGGATCTCAGGGAGTGATAGGACTAGGGGGAATGGAATAAAGCTGGAGGTGGGGAGCTTGAGGCTGGAAGTGAGGAGGAAGGTCTTCCCCATGAGAGTGGTGAAGCCCCGGAATGGGTTGTGCAGGGAGGTGGTTGAGGCCCCATCCCTGGAGGTGTTTAAGGCCAAGCTGGATGAGGCTCTGGCCAGGCTGATCTAGTGTGGGGTGTCCCTGCCCATGGCAGGGGGGTTGGAACTAGATGATCCTTGTGGTCCCTTCCAACCCTGACTGATACTATGACACTATGAAAGTTGGAAGAGACCTGAAAGATCATTGAGTTCAACCTGTGTATCCAACCATAGCAGGGAGGTTGGAGTAGATGATCTTTAAGATCCTTTCCAACTCCAACCATTCTGTGATTCTGTTTCTGTGAGCTTATTTGGGAATAAATCTCTTACAGGGGTAGAGAGAGGCCTTAAATGGCTTCTTTTTGTCCACTTAATTCCATTCTTCTTTCAAAACAAGTAGCTGACATGTTCATTTACACAGTAATTCAGCATCAGCCTTTGGTGAGATTTTTTCATGCCATGCAAGAGTTTGCCTTTTGGTCTAGCAGAGCTTTACCTGTGTGGTAAATATGCCATCTACCCACTTGCTTCTCAGTTAGAAGATTCCATTCATTCATCTAATCCCTGCACAGGCAAATACTCTCTTGTCAGTTGTTTTGCATCTACACTCCTGTGTCCACCTGAACTTGGCACGCTGCAGAGAAGCCTTCAGGCTGTTGTAACTGATGATAATGAGCAGATGGGTGCTGGGATGGGACCAAAATTAAATTAGTATACTACAGGTGGTAACAGAACAAATCAAACATAGTGCTGCTAGTGCAGAGATCTGGTGAGCACTGAAGGCAGTTCAAATGGAAGTCACAGGATCACAGATCAGAGGATGTTAGGGGTCAGAAGAGACCTCTGAAGGTCATCGAGTCCAACCCCCTGCCAGAGCAGGAGCATAGAATCCAGCACAGGTCACACAGGAACACATCCAGATGGGTCTCAAAAGTCTCCAGAGAAGGAGATGCCACAACATCTGTGGTCAGCCTGTTCCAGTGCTCTGTGACCCTCACAGTGAAGAAGTTCCTCCTCATGTTGTGGTGAAATCTCCTGTGCTGTAGTTTCCATCCATTGCCCCTTGTCCTGTCCCAGGGTGCAACTGAGCAGAGCCTGTCCCCTCCTTTTTGACCCCCAGCCCTCAGGTGTTGATAGACATTTACCCAACCCTCTCTCATTATTTTCTTCTCCAGAGTGAACAGCCTCTCCTCACCAGGCAGTGCTCCAGTCCCTTCAGCATCCTCATAGCCTTCTGCTGGGCTCTCTCCAGCAGATCCCTGTCCCTCCTGAACTGGGGAGTCCAGAACTGGATGCAATACTCTAGGTGAGGTCTCACCAGGGCAGAGTAGTTAACAACAACGTTATGTGTAGTTAACTCACAGGTTGCAAAGTGTGGTGATTAAATGTTGAACTCAAACTATTTTGTCAGCAGATTTCTCTGGAACACATATTTCAGCCCCTAAGCTGTGGATATCTACCCAGATAGAGAAACTTGGAAATCTCACTCAAGTCCATCCTTAACTGTATTTGTTCAGTGGTTGAGACACAGCTGCCACGAGTGACTGCCAAAGGAGGAGATTCAGAGTGGAGCAGGTGACTAAGCCTAGGGATCTAGTGCCATTTTAGATCATAGACTCATAGACTGTTAGAGGTTGGAAGGGTCATCTAGTCCAAACCTCCCAGCCAAAGCAGGATCACACAGGGCAGGCCACAGAGGAACACATCCAGGCAGGTTTTGAAAGTCTCCAGAGAAGGAGACTCCACAACCTCTCTGGGCAGCCTGCTCCAGGGCTCTGTGACCTCACAGTATAGAAGTTTCTCCTTATGGTGAGGTGGAACTTTGTGTGTTCCAGCTTGCACTCATTGTTCCTTGTCCTATTACTGGGCACTCTTGAAAAGAACCTGGCACCTTCATCCTGGCACCCACCCCTCAGATATTTATAGACATTCATAAGATGCCCGCTCAGGAGGAGGAGACTTGATAGGGTGCTTCATGCCATGGTTTAGTTGATTAGGTGGTGTTGGATGATAGGTTGGACATGATGATCTTGAAGGTCTCTTCCAACCTGGTCTATTCCATTCCATTCCATTCCATTCTATTCTATTCTATTCTATTCTATTCTATTCTATTCTATTCTATTCTATTCTATTCTATTCTATTCTATTCTATTCTATTCTATTCTATTCTATTCTATTCTATTCCATTCCATTCCATTCCATTCCATTCCATTCCATTCCATTCCATTCCATTCCATTCTATTCTATTCTCAACCTTCTCCTCTCCAGACTTAGCCCCAGGGCTCACAGTCTTTCTTCAGAGGAGAGATGGTCAATTCCCTCCATCATCCTTGTATCTCTCTGTGGGACTGTCTCCAGTAGGTATCTCTCTCTCTCGAATTGATGCAGTCAATTCGATTACAGTCCCTAGACCTGCTGGACACACTGGCCTTACTGCCCCCACTTGTTGTGGCTCTTTGTCAGGTCAGCAGATGGGTGTCAGTGCCCTATAACAGACACTCTCCCACTGTTGCTCTGGACAAGTATCTTGGTCCGGAGAGGGAAAGAGACTCAGTTCTTATAAATATTCCTGTGATGCGACATGAGAGGCACAAATGAGGCCAAAATGTCAACAGCTAGGCTACTGATTACATAAATAAAGTGGACATAAGAAGGGGAGAGGGAGAAAATAGAGAGGGAGAGAGAGAAGAGAGAGAGAAGAGGAAAGGAATTATATTACCACACCCCTCACCCCCCCAAGACAGTTTGAGTCTGTGGAGGAAAGGTGCTGCAGGAGATGTTGGGTCTGTTGAGAAACGGTGCTGAGGCTTTTGCTGGAGAAGAGCTGTGGTCCTCTGGGCAGCCTGGGTCTGTAGAGACAGGGTGCTGAGGCTTTGGCTGGAGAAGAGCTGTGGTCCTCTGGGCAGCCTGGGTCTGTAGAGACAGGGTGCTGAGGCTTTGGCTGGAGAAGAGCTGTGGTCCTCTGGGCAGCTCCACGGCCTCTTTTCTCCAGAGCAGCACTGTCCCAGGCTTCTCCTTCTCAGCGGCATGCTCCATCTCCTGTGTTTTCCTTCATCTCCATTTTTCTCCTGCGTTTTTCTTCTGTTAATCATCCAGTCCGGGGGACACAGTCCCCCACATTTTTCTTCTGTGTTTTCCTTCTAAGTAGCCAGTAGTGGCTCCAGTCTTTCATACAGTTTTTTAGTCCTTAGGTATATGTCCAAGTATTGTCCCTCAGGAATTCAGAGGCAAGGAAATCATCGTTAGGTAAATGTCCCTGGAAATCTTTCTGTGCATTTCTGTGAGTTTGGGCAAGGATGGGGATGGAGGGTGGGGAAGGCCTCCACCTCCTCCCTCTCCATCCAGACAAGCCCCCACACTCATTACACATCAGGAAAACAGAAGGTGAATCCATTGTGTCACCCTTCCCAGGGTACTTGATGGGTGGAGATTATCTTGTCTCGAGGTGGCCTCAGTCCATTGTTGTCAGGCCAGCTGTGGCCCAGTGATCGATGTTATCTTTGCACCTTCCCAGAGTCGTTCCAGTGGCTCTGCCCAACACATATCAGCTATTGTCTGGGCAAGCAGCAAGTGATTTTATCTTTGTTGAGTCACACCAAGAGAGACAAACTTTTAGTCTCTCACAACAAGAGATCAGAAAGGGGCTGGCTGGCAATAGGACATAGGAACTGTGGGAGACACAATTTACCTAGAGTTCTCCCTCCACATTGGTGTGCAGTGCTGTTCACATTGAGGTTTTAGTGAGGAATATCTCAGAGACAGCAAGGGAACATTGGGAACTGGCAGTGAGAAGATGAAGCTGAGGGTCAAATGGGCAGAAACACATTGGAACTACCTGCTGGGATGTGTTGCTCTGTGAGAAGCAGACAGCACAGTTTATGTTCTTGCACTCGTGATCTTGCTGGGGCTAAGGCATCAAAACTGAAGTCAAATTATTTTCCCCTCGGTGAATCTTTTCTCTGTGACAGAGTTGAGACATTTGCATTTCCCATTAGTTCAGTGTCATGTAGAATCATGTACATGGGAATGACCTTCAAGTGCAGGCTTCTCTACCCAGGTAATATCAGTGAGGTAAAACTCATTGCAGGCAGAAAACCTGAGCAGTATCAATGTTGAGCAGAATCACAGAATTGTCAGGGTTGGAAGGGACCTCAAGGATCATTCAGTTCCACCCCCCCTGCCATGGGCAGGGACACCTCACACTACAGCAGGTTGCTCACAGCCACATCCAGCCTGGCTGCAAACACCTCCAGGCAGGAGGCTTCCACCACCTCCCTGTTCCTGGAGTACTGTGTCTTTTTTCTTTCTTCCTTTTCTTTTTTAATCCAAGAACAATTCCATTGTTCCAGGTTTTGAAGCTCCTGCACTGGGAGCACATTCAAATGACCCCTGTTGTGATTAGGAACTCTGATAAAATTATTTTCACAGAATCATAGAATCAACCAGGTTGGAAAAGACCTCAGATATCATGAGGTCCAACCTATCACCCAACACTATCTAATCAACTAAACCATGGCACTGAATGCCTCATCCAGGCTCTTCCTAAACACCTCCAGGGATGGGGACTCCAGCACCTCCCTGGGCAGCACATTCCAATGGCCAATCTCTCTTTCTGGGAAGAACTTTCTCCTCACCTCCAACCTAAACTTCCCCTGGCACAGCTTGAGACTGTGTCCTCTTGTTCTGGTGCTGGTTTTCCTCAATATGGGTTATGCTGGCTGAGGTTCAGATATATGTGATTCATTTCTATGATTTAGAGCTGTGTCATTAAGCAGACATGGTAGTTGGTGGCACAATGTTGGTGGAACACAGGTGCATGAGACTCAGAGAGGGGAGGGAAGAGAGCGGAGCTTCTGTGGCTGTGACTGCTGAGACTGTGAGGGCAAGAAGTCGGATGCTTGGAGGGAAACTTTGAGGTCCCTGTCCCTGTGCCAGGTGAGGCTTTCTTTTGTGCTGTTTTTGTTTGTTGGTTTTCTAATTGTATCAACTGGGGCCTGAAGAAATTCCCTTTTTTTGGCAAATAATCCTTCCTATGTGGAGATGAAGCCTTTTAATACATGGTTTAGAGGCACAAAGTAAGTGGCTGAGCTGCAAAATTGGAGTTTGGCCTAAGAATAAAATTAACCAGGTTGGAAAAGGGCTTTGAGATCATTGAGTCCAACCTATCACCCAACACCACCCAATCAACTAAACCATGGCACCAAGTGCCCCATCAGGCTCTTCCTAAACACCTCCAGGCATGGTGACTCCACCACCTCCCTGGGCAGCACATTCCAACGGCCAGTCTCTCTTTCTGGGAAGAACTTCTTCCTAACATCTAGCCTAAACCTCCCCTGGCACATCTTGAGACTGTGTCCTCTTGTTCTGGCGCTAGTTGCCTGGGAGAAGAGACCAACCCCCACCTGGCTACAGCCTTCTTTCAGGTAGATCACCAAGTTCAAACTTTATCTAACTCTACCAGGGTCCCTGCTACACCATATCCTTGAGCACCACACCTAGCTGGCTTTTAAGTACATCCAGGGATGGAGATTCAACCACCTGTGCCTGTGGCAGTCTTTGAGAACCCCTTTGGTTTTGCAGATCTTCCTAACATCCAACCAAAACCTCCTGGGCATAACTTGATGCCATTTCCTCTTGTCCTGTGAGCTGTGATTTGTGACCAACACACACCTACCTACAATCTCCTTTTTCAGGGAGAAGTAGAGAGTGGTAAGGTCCCCCCTGAGCCTCCTTTTCTCCGGACTAAACACCCCCAGTTCCCTCAGCTGCTCCTCACCACACCTGTTCTCCAGACACTTCACCAGCTTTGTTGCCCTCCTCTGGACCTGCTCCAACACCTCAACCTCTTTCTTAGAGTGAGGCCCCCAAAACTAAATCAACTGTAGTAACTGTTCTTATCAGTTTAATATTTGATATGTTTAATATCTGATAAGTTTAATATCTGATACGATCTGATCAGAGGATTTATCCTAGTTTGTTTGTTTGTTTGTTTGTTTGTTCTAAAAAAAAAAATATTCCCCCACAGCAAACTCCTGGTCAAGCTGTCAGCCCCTGGCTTGGACAGCAGCACTCTGAACTGGGTTAGGAACTGGCTGGAGGGCCAAACCCAGAGAGTGGTGGTGAATGGTGTCACATCCAGCTGGCGGCCAGTCAGTAGTGGAGTCCCCCAGGGATCAGTGCTGGGTCCCATCCTCTTTAACATCTTTGTTGATGATCTGGATGAGGGCATTGAGTCAGTCATCAGTAAATTTGCAGATGACAGCAAGTTGGGAGCAGATGTTGGTCAGTTAGAGGGTGGAAGGGCTCTGCAGAGGGACCTCAACCAACTGGACAGATGGGCAGAGTCCAACAAGATGACATTCAACAAACCCAAGTGCCAGGTGCTGCACTTTGGCCACAACAACCCCATGCAGAGCTACAGGCTGGGGTCAGAGTGGCTGGAGAGCTGCCAAACAGAGAGGGACCTGGGGGTGCTGATTGACAGCTGCCTGAACATGAGCCAGCAGTGTGCCCCGGTGGCCAAGAAGGCCAATGGCATCCTGGTATGCATCAGGAAAAGTGTGGCCACCAGGAGCAGGGAAGTCATTGTGCCCCTGTACTCAGAACTGGTTAGGCCACACCTTGAGTCCTGGGTCCAGTTCTGGGCCCCTCAGTTTAAGAAGGACATTGAGACACTTGAAGGTGTCCAGAGAAGGGCAACAAAGCTGGGGAGAGGCCTTGAGCACAGCCCTGTGAGGAGAGGCTGAGGGAGCTGGGGTTGCTTAGCCTGGAGAAGAGGAGGCTCAGGGGTGACCTCATTGCCCTCTACAACTTCCTGAAGGGTGGTTGTAGCCAGGAAGGGGTTGGTCTCTTCTCCCAGGCAACCAGCACCAGAACAAGGGGACAGTCTCAAGCTGCAGCAGGGGAAGTTTAGACTCAAGAAGAGGAGAAAATTCTCCACCGAGCGAGTCATTGGTCATTGGAATGTGCTGCCCAGGGAGGTGGTGGAGTCCCCATCCCTGGAGGGGTTCGAGAGGGGATTGGATGTGGCACTTGGTGCCATGCGCTAGTCATGGGGTCTGCGGAGACAGGTTGGACTCAATGATCCTCGAGGTCTCTTCCAAGCTTAGTGATACAGTGTGATACTGTGTAAATACCCAGTACTCAATGTGTGACCTCACCAGTGTCAAGAACAGTGGGACAGTATAAAAGAGGGACAATATATAATTAAGGGGGAAAAAGTGAACACATACAAATAATTTATGAACCAAATTCCAGAGTGATTATTTTTCTTCACTCCCCCACAACCCATTACATACAAACCCTAGATCTTTAAAAGCCTTTTAGACAGGAAACAAAATGTGTGGCAAACACCTCCTCACAGCATTACTTTAGAACTCTTCCTGATAAACAACATTTGTGTTGCCATATTTTAATATCAAAATAGCTTCAAATGGAGCACTGGCAGTGTCAGAACTCCTTTATCATCTAAATGATTTAATTATGCCCCATACAGAGAATCTTTTTAGGTGTATTTGAAATACAAGCTTCATATAGAAGCATAAAACTGTTGAGTACAGGGGAGGCCTTTGAGGCCATCAAGTCCAAGCACTCACTTGGAGCTCACAGTCCTACCACTACTGCTAAACCACTATCACTAAACCAGCATCCCATCCATGAGTCTTCAAATACCTCTGGGGATGGTGACTCTACCACCTCAGGCAGCCTGAAAACCCCCTCCATGAAGAAATTGTTACTAATATCAAACCTGAACCTCCCTTGGCACAACTTTGCTGGGGTCAGAGTGGCTGGAGAGCAGCTAAACAGAAAAAGACCTGGGGGTGCTGATTGACAGCCACCTGAACCTGAGCCAGGAGTGTGCCCAGGTGGCCAAGAAGGCCAATGGCATCCTGGACTGCATCAGGAACAGTGTGGCCAGCAGGAGCAGGGAAGTCATTCTGCCCTTGTACTCTGCACTGGTTAGGCCACATCTTGAGTCCTGTGTCCAGTTCTGGGCTCCTCAGTTTAGGAAGGACTTGAATGTGTCCAGAGAAGGGCAGAGAAAGGCTGGGGAGAGGTCTGGAGCACAGCCCTGTGAGGAGAGGCTGAGGGAGCTGGGGTTGCTTAGCCTGGAGAAGAGGAGGCTCAGGGGAGACCTTCTTGCTCTCTACAACTCCCTGAAGGGAGCTTGTAGCCAGGTGGGGGTTGGTCTCTTCTCTCTAGCAATCAGCAGAACAAGAGGACACAGTCTCAAGCTGCACCAGGGAAAGTTTAGACTCGAGGTGAGAAGTTCTTCACTAAGAGAGTTGTTAGCCACTGGAATGGGCTACCCAGGGAGGTGGTGGAGTCATTGTCCCTGGAGGGGACATCCCAAAAGGGAATTGGATGTGGCACTTGGTGCCATGGTTTAGTAGTCATGAGGTCTGTGGTGACAGGTTGGACTTGATGATCTTTGAGGTCTTTTCCAGCCTTATTGATTTTATGATTCTGTGACCTTGAGGCTATTTCCTCTTGAGCTGTCACTTGTTGCATGTGAGAAGAGACCAACCCCCACCTCACTATGAACTACTTCGAGGCAGTTGTAGAGGACAATGAAGTCTCCCTTCAGCCTCCTGTTCTAATGATGAGACAATCCCAGTTCCCTCAGCTGCTCCTCACCAGCCTTGTTCTCCAGACCCTTCACCAGTTTGGTTGCCCTTCTCTGGACATGCTCCAGCACCTCAATGTCCTCCTTGTTGTGAAGAGCCCAAAACCGAACTCAATATTCAAGGTGTGACCCCACCAATGCCAAGTACAGTCACATCCTTAGACCTGCTGGCCACACTTCCCAATACAAGCCAGGATGCTGGTGACCTTCTTGGCCAGCTGAGCACACTGCTGGCTCATATTCCTTTGTCCATAAATCAACAACCCTGGTCCTTTTTTTACTGAGCAGCTCTCCAGTCACTCATCCCCAAGGCTGTAGAGGTGCATGGAGTTATTGTGTTGCAAGTGCAGTCCTCAACACTTCATCTGGGCCCCTCAGTTTAAGAAGGACATCGAAACACTTGAGCGTGTCCAGAGAAGGGCAACAAGGCTGGTGAGAGGCCTTGAACACAGCCCTGTGAGGAGAGGCTGAGGGAGCTGGGATTGTTTAGCCTGGAGAAGAGGAGGCTCAGGGGTGACCTCATTGCCCACTACAACTACCTGAAGGGTGGTTGTAGCCAGGAAGGGGTTGACCTCTTCTCCCAGGCAACCAGCACCAGAACAAGGGGACAAAGTCTCAAGCTGAACCAGGGGAGGTTTAGACTCGAGGTGAGGAGGAAGTTCTTCACCGAGCGAGTCATTAGTCATTGGAACGGGTTGCCCAGGGAGGTAGTTGAGTCATCGACCCTGGAGGTGTTCAAGGGGAGATTGGACGTGGCACTTGGTGCCATGGTCTAGTCATGGGGTCTGTGTTGATAGGTTGGACTCGATGATCCTCGAGGTCCTTTCCAACCTAAGTGATACTGTGATACTGTGTGATGCTGTGATCTTGTTGAGCCCTGTACCCTTGGCATCAACCCATCTGTGCTCTGTCCAGATCTCTCTGCAGAGATTTCATGCTCTCCAGCATATTGACAAACTAGGCCTTTTTGTCCTCTGTATTAGCTTATTTTTCTGAAAGAGCTTCATGGTATTTTAAATTAGGATAGGATAGGATAGGATAGGATAGGATAGGATAGGATAGGATAGGATAGGATAGGATAGGATAGGATAGGATAGGATAGGATAGGATGGGATAGGATAGGATAGGATAGGATAGGAGTAGAATAGGATAGAATAGGAATAGTAGATAGTAGAATAGGAACAGAACAGAACACAACAGAACAGAATAGAATAGAATAGAATAGAATAGAATAGAATAGAATAGAATAGAATAGAATAGAATAGAATAGAATAGAATAGAATAGGAATAGACCAGGTTGGAAAAGACCTTCGAGATCATCAAGTCCAACCTATCACCCAACACCATCTAATCAACTAAACCATGGCACCAAGCACCCCATCCAGGCTCTTCAGTTGCTAAGTTGTTGATACAACCAAAGTCATGGTTACCAACTTAGCACAGTTTAATGTTCAAATCCAGGCTGGAGGAGGCCTTGAACAACCTGGGCTAGTTGAGAGGTGTCCTTGGCCATGGCAGGGTGGTTGGAGTAGGTGATCTCTGAGGTCCCTGGGGTCTCTGGGGAAAGCAGACCTGTGGAAAAGGTGTGGGCTGATAGAATAGAATAGAATAGAATAGAATAGAATAGAATAGAATAGAATAGAATGGCATAGAATAGAATAGAATAGAATAGAATAGAATAGAATAGAATAGAATAGAATAGAATAGAATAGAATAGAATAGAACAGGAGTAGAATAGAATAAACCATGTTGGAAAAGACCTTCGAGGTCATCAAGTCCAACCTATCACCCAACCCGATCTAATCAACTAAACCATGGCACTTGCAAGGTTTTAATTGAAAGCTTTGCAAAGGTTCCTGATGAAGAGTGAAGCAATCTGTGCATGAGGCTGATGTCAGCTCTGTTCCCTTCAGGGGATGCTCTTACTAGTTTTAAATCCAGGTTACTAATTCAATTTCAGCTTTTCTGCAGGGTACAATTGACCTCAAAGGGATTTTGGACAGGTTCTGTCAGAAACTCTGGGCACAGAGACTTTAGTACATCATTAGAGCACTGCTAAAACTAGAATTTTTATATCAGTTACCCCTCCCACCTTCCTTGGCATCTAACTTTTTCATGCTGCAGATAACCTGGCAGAGGAAAAAAACCTTCCTGATGGACATGAGAACACTAAACTGTGCTGTTTCTCAGAAGCTCCATAAAAAAGAAGTTCAAAGCTGCCCTGTGGATCATCAAATAAGGATCCTGGGACTGGGAAAGATCCCCTGGGTCATTAAATACAATCTTTTCCTATTATATTCAATTAGCCATGTCTCTAAAGACCTTGCATTCAAAGTGCAGGCCAAGGGAAAAGAATTGGAAGGTCGGAAAGATGGAGAACAGAAATAAACAACCAGAGGATATGTGTATTGAGGCCTTCCACTGTCTGAAGGGGACTGCAAGGAACCTGGGGAGGGACTTTTGAGGGTGTCAGGGAGTGATAGGACTGGGGGGAATGGAACAAAACTAGAAATGGGGAGATTCATGCTAAATGTTAGAAAGAAGTTTTTCCCCATGAGGGTGGTGAGAGCCTGGCACAGGTTGCCCAGGGAGGTGGTGGAAGCCTCATCCCTGGAGGTTTTTGGATGTGGCTGTGAGCAACCTGCTGTAGTGTGAGGTGTCCCTGCCCATGGCAGGGGGGTTGGAACTAGAAGGTGCTTGAGGTCCCTTCAACCCTGGCATGATTCTATGATTCTGTATGGAGATCTGATTGCTGCGGCAGCAGGCTGTCAGTGCACTACTGATCACAGAATCATAGAATGGTTTGCATTGGGAGAATCCTTAAAGACCATGTAGTTCCAACTGCCTCTGCTATGGGCAGAGATACCTCCCATTAGGCCAGGTTGCTCAAGGCCTCATCCAACTTGGCTTCCATAACCTCCCTGGGCAGCCTGTTCCAGCATCTCACCACCCTCACTGTGAAGAATTTCTTCCTAATACCCAATCTAATCTCTCCTCTTCCAGGTTCAATCCATTGCCCCTTGTCCCATCACTACACACCCTTTTAAAAAGTCCTTTCCAAGCTTTCTTGTAGCCCCCTTCAGATACTGGAAGGCCTCTCTCTTTTTTTGTTTGTTTGTTTGTTTGGGTTTTGGTTTTTTTTTTTGGTTGTTTGATTGTAGGTACCACAGCTCCAGTTGCCTCAGGTAAGAACTATTTTGCCTTTGCCTGTGATGTCATTGGACTGACAATGACATCACACTTAAGCCTGGTTTTTAGAATGGAATGGAATGGAATGGAATGGAATGGAATGGAATGGAATAGAATAGAATAGAATAGAATAGAATAGAATAGAATAGAATAGAATAGAATAGAATAGAATAGAATAGAACAGAATAGAATAGAAGAATGGAATAGAATAGAAAGAATAGAATTAACCAGGTTGCAAAAGCCCTTTGAGATCATCAAGTCCAACTTACCACCCAGCACCATCTAATCAACTAAACCATGGCACCAAGTGCCTCATCCAATCCCCTCTTGAACACCTCCAGGGATGGGGACTCCACCACCTCCCTGGGCAGCACATTCCAATGGGCAATCTCTTTTTCTGGGAAGAATTTCTCCTAACATCCAGCCTGAACCTCCCCTGGCGCAGCTTGAGACTGTGTCCTCTTGTTCTGGTGCTGGTTGCCTGGGAGAAGAGACCAACCCCCCCTGGCTACAACCTCCCTTCAGGTAAAATATAGATATTCTTTTGAACTGTTGGCTACTGGCAGCTGATAGGTTGCCCCAGCAGTGGGTCTGGTTCTCTAACCCAGGCTGCCCTGGTGCACAGTTGCAAGACTTCAAACCAAATGAGGCCAACGAGCTCCTGAGTATGTGAGAAGTGAAGCCACCACCAAACAGTCCCACGTGCATGATTATAAAATCATCTGTCAGCTGCCTCATTCAACTTTTAATAGGCAGAACAGAGCCTAGCAATTAATGTCACTCTCTGTTATTTTCATTGTAAATGATGTGGGTTGGTTTTGGTTGTTTTGTTGGGTTCCCCCCCACCTTCAAATGCTCCCTGCTTTGCACTAACTAATCTGCTTCAGTAATACCTAAATCCCTTTCCACTGGGATAAAGTTCAATTCAATTCCTTTGAGTGCTGAGAAATGTCATGAATGTGTCCTGCATCTCATAAGAAGAGAAGAGCATACCAAGATGCTTTCACTTGGAACTACAGCTGTGCATGCAAATGAAACTGGTCCCCTTCATGAGAAAGGCAGGAGGTGCTCTGGCAAGGGCTGTGCTCATCTGGCTTACATGAGTTGTCTGAAGCATGGTCCAATTTCTTCCTCAAAGGAGGGCAACAAAGCTGGGGAGGGGTCTGGAGCACAGCCCTGTGAGGAGAGGCTGAGGGAGCTGGGGTTGCTTAGCCTGGAGAAGAGGAGGCTCAGGAGAGACCCTGATGCTCTCTACAACTACCTGAAAGAAGGCTGTAGCCAGGCGGGGGTTCGTCTCTTCTCTCAGGCAAGCAACACCAGAACAAGAGGAAACAATCTCAAGCCAGGGGAGGTTCAGTCTGGATGTGGAAGAAATTCTTCCTAGAAAGAGAGAATGCCCATTGGAATGTGCTGCCCAGGGAGGTGGTGGAGTCACCATCACTGGAGGTGTTTAGAAAGTGACTGGATGAGGCACTTGGTGCCATGGTTTAGTTGACTAGATGGTGTTGGGTGGGATTTGATGATCTCAAAGGTCTTTTCCAACCTGGTTAATTCTGTATGCTGTATTTAAAGCTGCTTTTTCTTCTCTTCCTGACAAAGGAAGCAGAAATCATGTCATTCCCTTCAGTCATTTGGAAGTGGCTTTTATTTGTTTATGCAATGCCTTGCTACGTGAGGAAGGTGGAGATCAGCTGAAAACTCACTGTGTACAAAGGTACAGGGTGAGCTGCACTCACTGAGACAGTTTCAGCATTCAAAATTAGCTCCTTGCTGTTCTGTCCCTCTTCCCTGTTCCTCCTCCCTTCAGGAAGGCTGTGTGCTCTAATGACTCACTGGTAACGTGGCCCTCTATGCAACATGAAGGTGCAGGAGTCCATGGGACCTGTTGCTTCTCAGTGATGCCCAGGGAGGTGGTGGAGTCCCCATCCCTGGAGGTGTTCAAGAGGAGATTGGATGTGGCACTTGGTGCCATGGTCTAGTCATGAGGTCTGTGGTGACAGGTTGGACTCGATGATCTTTCAGGTCTCTTCCAACCTTGGTGAGACTGTGATACTGCTCTGAACACAGTGGCTCAGGCCTCAGCTGATTTCAGAAGCTGAAACTCCAGCAGGCTGCATGTCAGCTTTCTGCCTGAACGTCTCACGGGCCCTGCCTGCTTCAGCAAGTCCTTCTCCCTGTGTCACAGGATAATTAGCAAAGCAGCTCCTTAGGAAATCTCTCATTGCTGTGAATAAAAGGAGTCAAATGGTGAGATTCTTATGGGCCTTCCTGCTGCAATCCACTAACTCTTATTTCAACATAGCTTTGCTCAGAGTTTTGGCCAAGTAATGTGATGGATTTGGCTTTTGAAAGCTCTGATCTGTGGTTATGATGAGGTGTATCATAGAATTGTCAGGGTTGGAAGGGGCCTCAAGGGCAGGGATGCCTCAGCCTAGATTAGGTTCCTCAGAACCGCATCCAGCCTGGCCTTTAAAACTTCCAGGGATGGAGGTTTTACCCCAGCAGGGCCAGGGAGGTGATTCCTCCCCTTGACTCTGCTCTGGTGAGACCACACCTTTGGGCTGCACAATGAGAATCCTAAGTGGTAGGAGAACACAGAGTTATGGGGGTGCTGGTGGATAAGAAGCTCAACAGGAGTTAGCAGTGTGCACTTGCAGCCCAGAAAGCCAATCACATCCTGGGCTGCAGCAAGAGAAGCAGAGCCAGCAGCACCAGGGAGGTGATTCTGCCCCTCTGCTCCACTCTGCTGAGACCACACCTGGAGTACTGCATCCAGTTCTGGAGCTCCTAGTACAGGAAGGATCTGGAGGTGCTGGAGGGTGTCCAAAGAAGGGCCACGAGGATGAGCAGAGGGCTGGAGCTGCTCTGCTCTGGAGACAAACTACGAGAGTTGGGGCTGTTCAGTCTGGAGAGGAGAAGGCTCTGAGGAGATCTTCTTGTGGCCTTCCAGCATCTGAAGGGGGCTACAAGAAAGCTGGGGAGGCATTTTGTAGGGTGTCAGGGAGTGATAGGACTTGGGGGGATGGAGCAAAACTAGAAATGGGGAGATTGAGGTTGGATCTTAGGAAGAAGTTGTTCTCCATGAGGGTGGTGAGAGCCTGGCACAGGTTGCCCAGGGAGGTGGTGAAAGCCTCCTGCCTGGAGGTGTTTGCAGCCAGGGTGGATGTGGCTGTGAGCAACCTGCTGTGGTGTGAAGTGTCCCTGCCCATGGCAGGGGGCTTGGAACTGGCTGAGCCTTGAGGTCCCTTCCAGCCCTGACAATTCTGTGATTCTATGATTCTATAAATGCCTCCAGAAACAGCATGGGGTTAGGTAAAGCACCTCTGCAAACTGCTCCTTGCCTGCTGCTGCACAACCACCCAGCTCTCAGAGTCTGAGGAATCTCATTCTGTGTGTATTCAGCTCGAAGTCTTACTGTGCCAGTAGAGCATGTCTGTAACAAAAGCAGCATGGAATTTGGTCAAATGATGTGACAGTGATCCAAAAGACTCCATTGTTATGTGATAGCTTTCTCCTCCTGATAGCCAGCCTATGGCAGAGTGATTGCAGGTGCTGGAGACCCTTTGCTTTAGCTTTAGCAGTTGGGTTGGACTAGATGATCTCCAGAGGTCCCTTCCAATCTCCACCATTCTATGCCACTCCACTCTTACAGCTATTCAAATAAACCCAACCTGTCCTACAGATGCCTCTTTATGTGGGCCTTTAGCTGCTGAGCTGGTGGTGTGCATGTGGTTCTCAGACAGCTACTGGCTTCCCGAATTCTAACCTCATATTTGGAAGGTATTCCCTCACTTAGATGAACTCTCATCTGCTGACTGACTATCTGCAGAGGTCAATTTGGGAGCATACAGCATGGAGTCTGTCATTATTGTGAGATGATTTTGCATGGCATCTTATCCTGCAGTCTTGGATCTGGGAGCTGGAAGAGGAGAGGCTTCAAGGGTGGGAGATAAGGAGGCTCTGGGGGAGACCTAATAGCAGCCTTCCAATATCTGAAGGGGGACTGCAAGAAGGATGGGGAGAGTAGGTTAACACTTTTCTGCCTTCTTAAGCCTGGTTTACATAGGCATGCCGTACTGGTTATAGCTCTAATGGTGCTGTGTTGCATCCTCCTGTCTCCCCACACTATCCACCCCCCTCAAATCCAAGACTGTACGAGATCTGGCTTTGATGTAAAAGCCTTAGGAAGAACAAGCATGTCCAAATGAAGGGGTTACCTCAGGATGACTGTATTGCTTTAAATGTAGAGCTTCATCCACTCCAGGCCAAAGGACTCTCTTTTCATTGAGCTGTGACGTGCTCTTTGCTGTATTTAAAATATTGAGAGAAACAAGGGTGGGAACTGCTGATGGCTGCAAGGTTCTAAGCAAGTTGTGGATGGGGCACTTGAAGCCATGGTTTAGTTAGTCAGGAGGTGTTGGGTGATAGGTTGGACTGGATGATCTCTGAGGTCTTTTCCAACCTTGTTGGTTCTATTCTATGCTGCTGTTTGCAAGGGCTTGCAATGACAGGACCGGGGCAATGGCTTTAAGCTGGAGGAGAGCAGATTTACATTGGATGTGAGGAACAAGTTCTGCACAAGTTCTTTATTTAGCAACAACTTCTTTACCATGAAGGTGTTGCAACACCCAGGGAGGTGGTTGAGGCCCCATCCCTGAAGATATTCAAGGTGAGGCTGGACAGGGCTCTGGGCAACCTGATCTAGTTGAGGATGTCCCTGCTGAGTGCAGAGGGGGTTGGACTGGATGAGCTTTGGAGGTCCCTTTAGACCTGGACCATTCTATGATTCTGTGATCACATTACAACTCCGGTTGCCAGTCTGCAAACCAAGAGTGTCTTGGTCTGAGACTTTCCAGCTGAAGACAGGGATGTATTTTACCTCAAGGAGCAGATAAAAACACTCACACTGGACTGGAAGTTAAATAATATTTACAAAAGTGAATATAGCACAAAAGGCACCAAGGTAAAAGGATATAAATGCAATCAGAATCAGCCCTGGCATAGCCCCCAGCAAGGCCTCAAGCTAGACCTCAATTAGGCCCTGGGCTAGTCCCCTGGAGAACTTTTATCTCTGTGGTTTTACAATTAAGCCTTAACCTCCAAGACAGAGGAAGCTGGGAGAGAGGGCAGCGTAAAGCACAACTGCTGTAACCATTGGGCTGGAAAAGACTCTCCTGGTTATGAAGTAGTAGCTTCATTTTCCTATCCCTGGGTCTAGCCAGACATTGAGAACTTAACAGCTGCAGCCTGGTATTGCCACCTTGGGAAGTTTTAAGCAGTGTAGGGCAGAGTTCAGGAAAGATCTGGGTTTCCTTCCCAGCTCTGACAAGGTTTCTGCCTGTGAAGCTCAGAAAACATCTAAGTGAGAAAAGAGAGGAGGCCCTTTCCACCCAGCCTAGCTCAGGAGCCAGGTTACTCTTTGGGAATCCATCCTCCTGTGGTGCCAGTCAGTGGAGGGGTAGTATCAGTTACCTCGCCAGGGAAACAGAGGACAAAACCCTAAAGACTCATATTTGGACTCATATTTGCATATCATAGATTCATAGAATCATAGAATCAACCAGGTTGGAAAAGACCTCATCTCATTTTAGACTTCCAAAGACTAATTATCTATAAAAATGGATACTTCTGGGAGGCTTTGGTCCACCTTAGTTCAGCCTGGAGAAGAGAAGGCTCCAAGGAGACTTGTAGCAGCCTTCGAGTGCCTGAAGAGGGCTACCAGAAATCTGGGGAGGGACTTTTTGCCAGGGCTTATAGCAACAGGACAAGGGGCAAAGGTTTTAAACAAGATCCAAGTAGATTAAGATTGGACTTTAGGAACACTGGAGGGTGGTGGAACACTGGAACAGCTTTCCAAGGAAGGTGATACAGGTTCTATCCCTGGAGGCATTCAAGGTCAGGCTTGCTGCAGCTCTGAGTAACCTGCTGTAGTTGGGGATGTCCTTGCTTACAGCAGGGGGGTTGGATCACACAAGCTTTAAAGGTCCCTTCCAACCCAGTGCATTGTATGACTGTGGTGGTTTGAGCCTTAACTGGGAGTTAAGAGCTCAGATGGGGGCAAAGCTTAGAATCCCTCCCCACTGCCCCCTCCTCTCTCCCAATAGAGAGGAAAAAAAGGGAAGGAGCAAATCCACCAAAAAATAGTTTGGAGTCAGTTTGGAAGTAGAGAGGTAAAGAATTTTCTTTAAAGAATATATATATATATAAAACAATAACAGGAGGGGTTCACAAAGGTAAGGAACAAGGGTGGATGGGGAAAACATGTCTACAAAACCAGACCTTTGGAGTGGTGTGGATGTAGCAGGGAGGAGGAGGAGGACCAGGCCTGACCATGTGGCAGAGAAGCAGGAAGCCAGCAGCAGCCCTCTCACCCAGGTAAAGGCAGGAGCCCAAAAGAGACAAGTGGGTGCAGTGTCCTCCTTTTTATAGGCTTGCTAGACAGGGTGGGGGAGTGGAACAGACTAACTCAGTTTCCCAGGGGGAAACCCCTTTCCAGGGAGGGCAAAGCTCTCACAAGCCCTAACCCCCCAACTGCTAATGGGTTCAGGGTGGCACCCACAGCAACAAGGAGAAAATGCAAGCAGAGTATAGAGAGAGCCTGGACCAAGAGACCAAAGACTCCCCTTGAGCAACTAATATTTCTGTCTCTGCTCTCAGTGTGGCTGCATGGATTGGCTGATGATGTGGCTGCATGGGATTGGTTAACAAGGTTTTTCTTAAGACTCTTAGTGGCTAGTGATACTCACAGTATCACAGTATCACCGAGGTTGGAAGAGACCTCGAGGATCATCGAGTCCAACCTGTCACCACAGACCTCATGACTAGACCATGGCACCAAGTGTCACATCCAGTCTCCTCTTGAACACCTCCAGGGATGGTGACTCCACCACCTCCCTGGGCAGCACATTCCAATGGCTAACAACTCTCTCAGTGAAGAACTTTCTCCTCGCCTCCAGCCTAAACTTCCCCTGGCGCAGCTTGAGACTGTGTCCTCTTGTTCTGGTGATGGTTGCCTGGGAGAAGAGACCAACCCCCACCTGGCTACAACCACCTTTCAGGTTAGTAGTAGAGAGCAATAAGGTCTCCCCTGAACCTCCTCTTCTCCAGGCTAAACAATCCCAGCTCCCTCAGCCTCTCCTCACAGGGCTGTGCTCAAGGCCTCTCCCCAGCCTTGTTGCCCTTCTCTGGACATGTTCAAGTGTCTCGATGTGCTTCTTAAACTGAGGGGCCCAGAACTGGACACAGGACTCAATGAGTACTCACAGTACTCATTAAACTAGCACAGCTGACTCCTATCTCCTCTCCTATAGTTACTCCTTAGGCTAGCACAGGTGGTTCCTCTCTCATCTCACAGTTTCTCACCCTCAAACATTTGGTCCAGGGGACTTTCCAGATTCTCATGGGAACACAGATTCATCACAGTCCCCCACACCCCCCTGCTTGCAAGATGGGTGTAACCCATCACAATGATCTAATGACTGAACTTCACTGATTGCAAGAGGGACCTATATGTGTATGCCTTAAACTAGGTGGGGTTTTGGCAGCTTCAGTTGGAACCCAAGCCTTTGAGATAAGTTTTATGGCACAGAGTATCTCCCTATTGTTCCCATTTGAACCTCCGGTCTTTGGAATCAGTACAAAATTCTTTCACTGAGAGGAATAATTTGGCCAATCCCAAAAGGTCAGCCTAGATGATCATGACAGTGCCTTTACCTTCCTCAACCTTACATTTTCTGAAGGTTTGGAAGTCCCTGCCCTTTGCTTCAAAATAACCATTGACTCACTGAGTGTAATTATAAAAGGCATCACAGTAAATGGAATTTATAGACTTCATTATCAAAGTTATTTTGCATACATTAAGGTTTTACATATTCCACGAGTAGTACAGGAAATCACCTAAAAATACAGAATTTAACTGCCTCTGGAAAACACTCAAACCTTCAGATAAACTGCAAATGAACATGATCTATCTTCTCTGGGAGCACAGAATTCACTTTCATCTCACCTTTGGGCTGCACAGTGAGAATCCTAAGTGGTACCAGAACACAGAGTTATGGGGGTGCTGGTGGATGAGAAGCTCAACAGCAGTGAGCACTTGCAGCCCAGAAAGCCAATCACATCCTGGGCTGCAGCAAGAGAAGCAGAGCCAGCAGGTCTAGGGAGATGATTCTGCCCCTCTGCTCCACTCTCTGAGACCACACCTGGAGTACTGCATCCAGTTCTGCAGCCTTTGTTACAGGAAGGATCTGAAGGTGCTGGAATTGGAATGTGCTCCCTGGGCAGCACGTTCCAATGGACAATTGCTCTTTCTGGGAAGAACTTTCTCCTCATCTTCAGCCTCCACTTCCCCTGGCACAGGTTGAGACTGTGTCCTTTTGTTCTGTTGCTGCTTGCCTGGGAGAAGAGGCCAACTCCCTTCTGGCTACAACCTCCCTTCAGGTAGTTGTAGAGAGCAAGAAGGTCACCCCTGAGCCTCCTCTTCTCCAGGCTAAGCAACCCCAGCTCCCTCACCCTCTCCTCACAGGGCTTGTGTTCCAAATCCCTCACCAACTTTGTTGCCCTTCTCTGGACACCTTCCATCAAGTCAATCTCCTTCCTAAACTGAGGGGCACAGAACTGGACACAGCACTCAAGGAGTGGCCTAACCAGTGCAGTGTACAGGGGCAGAATGACCTCCCTGCTCCTGCTGGCCACACTGTTCCTGATGCAGGCCAGGATGCCATTGGCCTTCTTGGCTGCCTGGGCACACTGCAGGCTCATGTTCAGCCTACCATTGACCAGCACCCCCAGGTCCCTCTCTGCCTGGCTGCTCTCAGCCACTCTGACCCCAGCCTGTAGCACTGCCTGGGGTTGTTGTGGCCAATGTGCAGAATCTGGCACTTGGATGTGTTCAATCTCCTGCCCTTGGCCTCTGCCCATCTGTCCAGCCTGTCGAGGTCCCTCTGCAGAGCCTCTCAACCCTCCAGCAGATCAACTCCTGCCCCCAGCTTGGTATCATCAGCAAATTTACTGATGACTGACTCAGTGCCCTCATCCAGATCATCAATAAAGATGTTAAAGAGCATGGGGCCCAGCACTGATTCTTGGAGCACACCACTGGTGCCTTGCTGCCAGCTGGATGCCAGGAAGTGATGGGAGGGAAACCTTGCCCTCTGCTGAGCACTGGTGAGATACACCTGGACTACTGTGTCCAGTACTGGACTTCCCACTATAAGAGGCACATAGACATACTGGGGGTAGCCCCTGTGCTGGACACTGGTGAGACCACTCTGTGGCTCACACCTGTGTTCAGTTTTGGGCAGCACAGTGTAAGAAGGGACATTGAGGTGTTGGAGCAGGTACAGAGAAAGGCAGTGAAGGTGGTGAGGGGTTTGGCGAGGAGAAGTTGAGGGAGCTGGGTTTGCTTAGCCTGAAGAAGAGGCTCAGGGGAGACCTTTTGCTCTCTACCTGATGGGAGGTTGTAACCAGGTGGGGGTTGGTCTCTTCTCCCAGGCAACCAGGAAACACTAGGACAAGAGGACACAGTCTCAAGCTGTGCCAGGGGACGTTTAGGCTGGAAGTGAGGAGAAAGTTCTTCCCAGAAAGAGAGATTGGCCATTGGGATATGCTGCCCAGGGAGGTGGTGGAGTCACCATCCCTGGAGGTGTTCAAAAAAGGCTTGGATGTGGCACTTGGAGGCATGGTTTAGTTGTCAGGAGGTGTTTGGTATTAAGTGAGAGGTTGGACTTGCTGATCTCTGAGGTCTTTTCCGACCTTATTGATTCCATGATTCTATGATTCTGTGGTCTTCTTTCTTGGGAAGAAATTCTTCACAGACAGAGAGATTGGCCATTGGAATGTGCTGCCTGGGAAGGTGGTGGAGTCATCATCCCTGGAAGTGCTTGAAAAAGGACTGGATGGGGCCCTCAGTGCCATGGTTTAGTTCTGTAATCCTCAGCAAACCTTCTGCTCCACGTGCTGCACCCCCACGCAAACTCGCTCGTTCATCAGTGACGTAACATGCACGTTTGTTTGAATGGAGAAAGACATTTCTGTGCCGAATAAATTCAGTCCCTCTGCACATTTCCTTGCTATGAGGAAGGAAAGCAGCTCAGTTTCATAGCTGAAGGCATGGCCAGCAGGCATCACTGTCAGTATAATTGTAGCCTTGAGTCCCGTTTTACATCAGCTACAACAAAAAATTACCCTTTCTCTTGTCTTCTCCAGCTTCAAAGAGCTCTGAACAGGGATGTGGAAAGAGGGACTGTTTGGTTTGGGGTTTTTTCTGTTTGTTGGTTTGTTTTTTTTTTCAAGGTGATCTATTTTTTATAACACTGTTTGAGAAAGGCACCTGGGGGTGCTGGTGGATGAGAAGCTCAACAGGAGCCAGCAGTGAGCATTTGCAGCTGAAAAAGCCAAGCAGAGCCTGGGCTGCAACAAGAGAAGTGTGGCCAGCAGGGCCAGGGAGGGGATTCTGCCCCTTCTGCTCCACTCTGCTGAGACCACAGCTGGAGCTCTGTCTTTATTTCTGGAGTTCCTAGTACAGGAAGGATCTGGAGGTGATGGAGGGTGTCCAGAGAAGGGCCACGAGGAGGAGCAGAGGGATGGAGCTGCTCTGCTCTGAGGACAGACTGAGAGAGTTGGGGTTGTTCAGTCTGGAGAAGAGAAGGCTCTGAGGAGACCTTCTTGTGACCTTCCAGTATCTGAAGGGGGCTACAAGAAAGCTGGGGAGGGACTTTGTAGGCTGTCAGGGAGTGATAGGACTGGGGGGGAACGGAACAAAAGTAGAAATGGGTAGATCAGATTGGATATTAGGAAGAAGTTCTTCCCCATAAGGGTGGTGAGAGCCTGGCACAAGTTGCTCAGGGAGGTGGTGGCAGCCTCCTGCCTGGAGGTGTTTGCAGCCAGGCTGGATGTGGCTGTGAGCAACCTGCTGTAGTGTGAGGTGTCCCTGGCCATGGCAGGGGGGTTGGAACTGGCTGATCCTTGAGGTCCCTTCCAGCCCCAACACTTCTGTGATGCTGTGAGAGCTGTGGAGGAGAGAGACTGCAGAAATTCAGCTCCTTAAAGCCCAGGGGTTTCATCTGTAGCTTTTGTTGCAATACTTAAAATCTGGTGTTGTTTCTTTTTCTCTTCTTTTACTCCAGGTAAAAATAAAAACAACACATTTGACCTTGTAAGTGCTGTAGAAATTTCCACTGGTGTTAGCAGTTTAGCTACCACAAACATGAGCACAGTTGTGAGGGGTCACTGACACAGAGGAGCAGTGAAATTCCTAAGCAGCGATTTGCAGAGGAGTTTGCCCTTATTTTCAGCTAAGTTCCAGTCCTTACCTGATGGATATAATTTAGTTAATGGA